>NC_056745.1:1397753746-1397886246 GCF_019279795.1 Protopterus annectens
ATTGTTACTTACTAGCCTCGTGACACAGCCTTTGCAGCCTACTTGCATGGGCTTCCTGATTCACAGCCTACTCAGCTGGAGCTGTAAAGGAAATAGAGACATTTAGGCATACCTATCCATCACATACACATGCTGGACTTCAGTAAACAGTAATGGTGTGACTACTTACACACTGCTGGGACATCACCTCTCTACCTTGCTTCTAGGACCAACTCATCCAAGACCTCCCCCTTTCTCTGCTTCAAGTCGGCATACTGGTGCCTGACCTGCTCATCAGTCCAAGGAATACCAGTGGCACTGTTGAGATCATGGGTGAGATGGTCCCAGGCTTTGAGTTTATATTGGGAGCCCTGGTACTGGCCCTGCAGTAGTCTCTCATCATGTTTTTTTACCAGGAGTCATACCATGACCTTGGACTCCTGTATGCCTCAACGCTGGGCCCAAAAGCGCAATCCTTCTCCAACTCTAGCCATCCTGCCTACAGTGGGAAGCTCCAACCGGTTATGAGCTGTAGTCCCGCCTGTGGGGTTTAAATACGGCCGATTTCCTACCCTCTGCTGTGATCGGACAGTTTTGAATATGCTGAGCTAAGCTAAGGGCAAACCTGCTTAGCTCAGGTTGGCATTGCTTAAAGGGACAGGTTCAGCACTGCTTACCTTTAGGCAAATCCACTTAGTTGGGCTACTCATTGCTTAGCAGTCCTATTTACACAATGCTTACACCTGGTAAGCAGAGCTGTGCAATGCTTAGCATTGCTTATTTTTCATTTTATAGACTATCTTCTGTATGGCATTGAGTCATCATTCATTACATATTATATATTTGTTTCCTGTCCCTGACATCCCCCTATGTGCTTTCATTACATTTATTCATGTGCGACTATACTGTATGAGGCACTTGTGTTTATATGAGGATTTCACAATTTAAACTAGCACCTCACATCTGGACCTAATGCAGTACTCCAGTTAACAAATATGTTATTTAGTAGGTAATACTAAAAAAATTGTTATGTACCATTTTAACATGTAAAATGTGAATTGGTTACAGTGGGGATCGAACCGGGAATGACTGCTTGCAAAGCATATGCTCTAACCACTACACACTATTGCAATATTGCTTATGTTGGATGTGTCTTGCTATTTAACTTCTTATGCTGTTTAAGATGGACTAAGCATAGCTAAGCAACAGGCACACCCATGCAGCTACACTTAAACTTTATTGCATCTATAAAAAAAAAAAAAGCTTTGTTGTGTTATTTTGTCTATACCCTTCAGAATATCCCTGCTAATGCTAAACCTGTTATTTTATCAGCTTTCTGCTTTGTGGGACAATTGCCATTTTTGCATTTTGCCCACATTCCTTACTCTGATGGTTTGGGAAGTGTGCACTATGTGCTTATGCTGCCTGTGTTATCCTAATAACTTTTGGCTTGGTAGCATATCTCTCAACCTCTTAGAACAAAATATCTGGACAAAGTCTACACTGATGGGGGGACAAACAGACGGCTTTTAAATATTGCTCTTAAATACTTAAAAATTTGATGGAATAATAGGTTTTACATTAGCATGGATTTTGATGGATATATGAAGTTTTAAACTCAAATGTTTTGTCATTATTTAATGACTTCAATCCTCAACTATTTGCCAGACAGGTACACATTTCAGGGGGAACACACCATAAATATGAGGCAAACATCTGGGCATTCTGTGAAAATCTGTACAGCTGAGAGGTATGCCTGGTAGGGAGGATTGTCCCTTTGGCCTTTGACCACATATATTTTTTGTTTTCCTGATGGGCTGTGGTGTTACGAGCATTCTCGCTCATTTTTATTTGCCGAAAGGCAATTCTGGAGTGCAGGGGGCATGTGTATCTTGAGAGCTTTGCTCGCAGACACACCTCCTGTGCTCGTACACGGAACAGTGTCCGTTTTAGAGCATGGCAGCGCACCTTTATAAATATGCATGGTGCACTGCCATGCTGAACAGGAATGGTCCCTGCCATGCAGGAAAAACTTATTCCTGCACAACTGCTTGCTGAATCCCAGGGACTGTGTTTCTTTAGGTTTTGTCCAATTTCTGCATTTTCATTTATTGCAGTTAATTCATACAGCACAGTCATATAAAGTGTTTTGCATTACTTATTTATTGCCACTGGGGCTGGTGGGGCAAAAAAGAATTTGTATATGTGTGTATGAGTATCATTTTATCAAATTTACAGTTCAAACTCCAAAAGAGCGACTCCTTTCTGCCGAAATTCCAATTTGCCGAACACTGACAATACACCTAGATAAAAAAAAACAACCAAATTCTAACATTTATGCAGGGGGGAAGGATAAGCCACCCTGCACCACCCACACCCCCTGCAAATTATATATACCAACTCAGAGATCACACTACAGTGACATAAGCGCTACATTTTCTGATGCTCACTATACCACGATCTCCACTGAAAAGTAATGAGCACTGTTAAAATAAGTTTCCACATACTACATACATCCCCTCCAAGAGCATGGCATAATTACCACTTTCCAAAAATACCGTCATATCTGCCAAGTTCTACAAGGGGTATGGTGTAGAAGAATTTACATGAATACTGTACCCTTGTACTTGCTGTAGCAACACCCACAGCTTAACTATTTCACTGAAATGAATGTCGAGCAACTAAAATTTCAGCAAAGATGATTTAGCAGAAAGTAGTTACTCTTTTGGAGTTTGGTGAACTGTAGTTCGATAAATCAATGACATATATATATATATATATATATATATATATATATATATATATATATATATATATATATATATATATATATATATATATATATATATATATGTGTGTACGTATATGGTTTACTATCAAAATGTTGAAATTTATATAGTCTAATGTTCATATGATCGACTCATATGGTCAACACATGAATATTAAGTAGTTCATTTGGTCGACAGGAAGTGCATGCAAATTATCTGTTGACATTATGTTGCAAAGAGGGCAAGGATTTTCCCTTGTCTGCACTGTTGTGCAATCCTGGAGTTGTAATATATAAGTAGCAGAGGGTGTGGGGGGCACAGCCCCCCTGCAAAAACTAGTGTTAGTTTGCAGGTGTTTTTTGACCATTTAAATTTAGATTTTTTCATTATTTTTAACATTCGGTGTAATGACTTTCAGTGTTATGAACGTCGACCATGTGAATTCCAACATTTTGATAGTAAACATATAGATATTATATACTACAGCGAAAGTGCACTTAATCGAAAGGGTGTTGTACTGAACTTCTGTGCAGTACTTACAGACCTTAGGGTTAGGGCACAGGTCATAGTAAGGGGATAGACCGTAGGGCTATCCCCTTACCATGACCCGTGCCCTAACCTTAAGGTCCATGATGACTGCAGCGCAGTGAAGGACATAGCAATGTCCTCCACTATGGTGCGAGTCAGGAACCTTAGGGTTAGGGCATGGGTTAGGGTAAGGGGATACCTTTACTAACTATCCCCTAACCCGTGCCCTAACCCTAAGGTCCGTGACTATCGCACCGTAGTGGAGGACATAGCTTGTTTTTTTATGTCCTCCACTGTGCTGCGGTGTTTTCGGTTAAGTGTACTTATGCAAAAGTTCACTTTCATTAAAGTGAACTTTCACAGAAGTGAGGCTTCCTATTACAAGTTCGAAGTAGTGAACTTTAGGAATATATATATATATATATATATATATATATATATATCTATATATATATATATATCTATATATATATATATATATATATATATATATATATATCTATATATATATATATATATATATATATCTCTATCTATATCTCTATCTATATATATCTATATATATCTATATATATCTATATATATCTATATATATCTATATATATCTATATATATCTATATATATATATCTATATATATCTATATATATCTATATATATCTATATATATCTATATATATCTATATATATCTATATATATCTATATATATATATATATATAAATACACACACAAAGTTGCAAGTCACATGCAGAATACCGCATACTGTTTATCATATAAATGCAGCCACTGTTTTAATTATCAGTGCAGTAATTTTTTTTTCAAATATAAATTTTATATTTTACCATACTCCTTTGTCACAAACAATTGCAGATAACCATGTACAATAATATAGAAGAGACCAAAAAACACTAAACATTATATACAATATAGACAATTCTGCTGCTTAAGAACAGTATAATCGCTGTGAATTCGCTTAATGCAAGTCTATCTGAAAGATAAGTATAATGACCGCACACACTATATTACCCTTTAGTCAATATTTGAAAAACAGGTATGGGGGGGAGAATTAGTAGTAATCTTAAACTGGAGCCACCTTTAACTCGGGATAAGGGTAACAGGGAGAGATAAAGGAATTAAATAAGCATCATCAAGGGACAAACCTGCTAGTAGATCAGAAACTATCAGCTATTAAATCCACTCTTCTGTGTTCCCCATTCAAAAAGTTTAGCTATACACAATTTATGGTTGCCAACAACTTATACTTCACTCACGTCCACTTAAACAAATTTGACTCAGATGTGTCCACTTCATGTCCCTGCTGCTCCTATCCCCATGTAGACATCATTCATATTTTATGGTTTTGTCGATATTCCCACAGTATTTGTGCTCTCTCAGAGTGAGACTTGACAAGATGGGATACCATAAAATCAACCCTCTCCTGGGAAATGACATTATTACATGTTACCAGCCTTAAAATACCCAAATTAAAACTACATATCTTAGTTACAGTTTTGTCTTTTGGTTAAATTTTACATTACCAAATACTGGATAGATTGTTCTAAGATGTCCTGGAGAGGTTTTAGGGTGTTAGCTGTTAAATACATTATTTCGGAAAACCTTCTGATAACTAACCCCCACAAGCAGGCCTATTACCAGAAATTTTGGAGCTTCATATTTGACCTCTTGACTGACAGATAACTATAAATTAAATTTCTTCATTACTACTTATTCCTACTCACTTGTATGCTTAGTAATAAGGTTTTTAAGTTCAAGTAATTTGCAAATGTAACTGCTTGTTGAATGCTTTGATTTGGTAGTTTTCTGGTTTTATACACTATCCTTCAAAGAGACTTCATTGCTACATGTTGCATATCTTTATTTGTTGAGGTGTGGCTGTGCTATAAAGATATGAACTGCGGTTTTGAAAAGTGATACCAGTCAACAGCAGGGTGGCATTTATGCTATATTCCAGAATACAGATCTGAACTCAGAAAAAGCATCAACATCTGGAATTTATTTGGGAGATCTTTAACTAGCTTGGGAAGCATAACTGCATAAATATTTTCAAAAGAAAATACTTGTACCATGACTGCTAATTTTAGAGCATATATCAAGGAGTGTTTAGGTTAGGAAGAAAGTTAAAAATTCAGAGCTGGTTTACAGGGCACTGTGAGGAGATAGAAAATACAGCCTTAAAGTCCTTAGGTTTGCAATGTCTCTCATGCAGTCTGCATTCAGCTCATTCCTGTATGAGCAGCATGTTTACACAACATTTATGTAACTAGAAATATAAATTTAGTAATTATCAAAGAAACGAGAGCATCTGATGACCGCAAAAATAAGTCTAGTGTTTGTGAAACTGAAGTAAAGCACAGCACTGACTTTAAGATGTATAGCTGGACCTGCCTTCTAGATAAAATTGAAATGAAGTACCATGCTCTAAAAGACCTTCATCTTCTAGATATTCACTAGCATACATTTTGCCTGAAAATGAAAATGTTTAATTTGCAGGAAATAAAGCATGGCAGTCTCTTATCATAATAAAGACATTTCTCATTTATTTCTAAAAGTAACAGACTGCCAACACAAAAGTAATTTTCCTTTCTGACCTATTGATTTTCCTAGGCAATAATAGAAGACTAATTAGCATGCATGTACCTGGTTTCATCACTGTTTATCATGACTCTGACAGCCAAGAGGTTGTGCTCTGCCATTTCTTCCTCTGGGATGACTCTTACTGTAGTCCACTCAGATATGACAGAAGACTGGCCCTCACAGCTACTGCTGTACAAATCATTCTTAGACTTTTTTGGTTGTGTAGGTTCATCACATTTTTGTAAAGGTGAGTCTGCAAAAAATGAATCAATCCATAACTAATCATTTTTTTTTTTGCTTTAGAAAACAGCCATGGAATCTATAATGTCATATCTGGTGACATGAAGTTAAGTAATGATTTACATAGTAGTAACTTTCTCAGTACATAGTAAAGAACACCATAATACAAAACATGGCTGAAATAAGACTCTTGGTTGCATCTATACCAAAATTCTGAAGAATCAAAATCCATCTGTTTTTTATTGCATTCAGCAACTCAGACAGTGCTGGTGGAAACAGAAGTGTAGACTGCAAAAGCAGCACATGAAGTAAGGGCAGGAGACTGGATACTTATATATCCAAATTGGAAGCTACACACTCTCCAGCCAAGACCGGAATAGCTGGTCAAGAGGAGAAGGTCAACACTTGCACCACATGGAACACACAAGCCCTCCAGAACACACACCAGCACTGCCTTCACATAAAAACACAAACCACACACCCACCTTCGTGGAGGTTCTGAAAAATCTACCTGAAGAGTAGAGACCTCCAAGCCAGAAATGCACTTGACCACCACAACACAACACTAATCACGAAACACAACTCTCCTAAACAGTGTGCCACTCAACCAAAGCCCCTAAGGCAGAACAGCATGCCCAACACACTAGTCATAGATGACTCAATAGTGAGGCGCACTGATGTCCCACACAATAAGTTGAATAAGGAGAAAGTAACAGGCCCCAGAATCCACCACATAATGCATGCACTCAGGTCCCTCAACAACAGGTACAAATATGACTGTCATTGTACATGTGGGTGAATGACCTGAGGTGTACCTCCCTGGACTATATGGAGAGACATGGAGCACTTGGATTATGTAGCCCAGGCGGGTATAACCCTAGCCCTGAGCGGCATCTTACCATCACCCAGAATGACACCACAGTACAAGCAGAAAATGATTGATTTCAACAATTGACTACGTTTTTGTTGTCATTCTAAGGGGATCCAGTATCTGTCTGCCTGGGATGACATGATTGACAGACCTTGGTGCTTTGCCAGAGATGGCCTGCATCTGTTACCCCTGGGCTTCTGGATACTGGCCAAGGCTCTTGCCACCCCTACAGTGCCTTTTTTAGGCAGTGTTCCAAAGACCAAGTTACCACCATAA
Organism: Protopterus annectens; assembly: GCF_019279795.1. Classification (NCBI taxonomy): domain Eukaryota; kingdom Metazoa; phylum Chordata; order Ceratodontiformes; family Protopteridae; genus Protopterus; species Protopterus annectens. Next base: position 1,397,761,005 of record NC_056745.1, read on the forward strand.
CAGCTGCAAACAAATGCAATCTGAGAGTCATGCTGCTCAACACTAGAAGTCTAAATCTCAAAATGCACTCTCTCAAAGCACTCCTTAAAATGGAGAATATAGATATTTCTGCTGTAACAGAGACCTGGCTCAAGGCAGCAGAAAGCACCCCTGCACTACCAGGGTATAAGTCATTCCACAGCTTTCGATCCCAGAACTTGGACCAAAGCTCCAAAGGTGGTGGTGTTTCCATATTCATAAAAGATGCATAGATTGGTAGCCCAACACAATGCATCTGAGATACTTCAGGTTCAGCTAACATTGGTTAAGACAGCGATTCAGGTAATAGCCTGCTATAGGTCCCCAACCATGTCCCAAGACTCTCACTCCACGTTCCTAAGCACCCTGGAGAATATTATGGTCCAACCTAACACTCTCATACTGGGCAACTTCAACTACCCCTCCATTAACTGGGAAAATTACGCATGTACCAATACACTTGCCTAATGTTTCCTGGAATTAATTTATTCCAATGCCCTGGACCAGCTCATTCTTACCCCCACTAGAGGTAGCAACATTCTTGACCTGGTCATTACTAACATGGGTGACCATTGCTCTACACCAATAGTCAACTCCTCCCTGGATAGATCTGACCACAAACTAATCACCTTGGAAATCCACATCCTTCCCATCCCTCCCTCCCGCAAAGTTAACCACCAAGAAAAACTTCTCCAAAACTAACTTTTGGCTCCTAAAAACAGAGGCAGCCAACTTCACAGCCCCCATGGAGAATAGTTGCATGACCTCCAAATCATACACCAATGCACTGTATGAACACGCACACAAATGCATGGATCTCACCATACCCAAAAGAACCAAGACGCTCTCCTCCAAAAAAAGGAAGCCAATCTGGTAGTCCCCTGCCATAAACTCTACAACAGAAGGAGGAAACTGATGCGGGATAAGGTAAAGTCCCAAGACTGAAAAAACTCCCTTATCAGCCACAACAAAAAGTTGAGATCCCTCATCGAATCCTCTAAAGCTAGCTATAAGGACAGAATAGCAGCAGATAGTGAAGACAATCACAAGGCCTTCTATAGTTATGTAAAGAATATTCATGGCAATACCCAGATTTGCTCTGAGCTACTGCATTATGGTACCTCCTACACAGAGCCAACAGATATTGCCAATATACTGGCAGAGAGATTCAGTGCCAGCTTTACCCCTCTCCCCCCCAAAGAAACAATCACAATACCAGTAGATTGTCAGGCACTCAGTATTACTTCTGGACAGGTTAAAACAGCACTATCCAAGGCCAAGAATACAGCTTCTATGGGACATGACAATATCCCTGGTTGTGTTTTACATGAACTACAGAGTGAACTGGCACCCCAGCTGTGTGCCCTGTTCAATCACAGTCTCAGCTCAGGCTTTGTCCCTACCAAATGGTGCACTGCTACAATCATCCCTCTCCACAAAGAAGGAGCGACTACAGACCCTGGGAACTATCGCCCATTAGGCTGATGGGTCTGATATGCAAAGCTATGGAACGCATCATCATGGACCTAATTAACAAGGATATAGGGAGTCTCCAAACTATGGATCCTACAGTTTGGTTTTGTGAAGGGTAGATCATGCCACCTCAACTTGGCCAACTTCTTTGAGTCAGTCACCAGAGCTGTGGATGAAGGCAAGGTGGTTCATACAGCCTACCTTGATCTGGCCAAGGCCTTTGATACCATTCCCCACTCAGGAATGAGAAAAACTCACTAACCTAGGCATCAACCCCTGTATCACTAGGTGGGGTTGCAAACTGGCTCACAGATAGAACCCACAGTGTGAAAGTAGCTGACTCCAAGTCAGACTGCAGACCAGTAATGAGTTGAGTCCCACAGAGTTCGGTCCTGGGTCCTCTCCTGTTTGGTATCTACTTATCTGACATCCAGGCCTACATGAAGGGGCTCTGGCTGACAAAGTTCGCAGACAACTGCAAGTTGGGAGCTATTAACTCCCCAATTGATGCTGACATCCTACAGAAAGGCATCACTAAGAGCAATGACTGGTGTCAGAACCATGGCCTCAATGCCAAAAGATGTGTAGTCATCCCCCTTGGGAAAAACCCGGTTCCCTTGAATAATCACATTGATGGTAGTCCATTGAACACAAAAGGCATTATAAGAGATCTGGGAACATGGGTTGACAGCAACCTCTCTTTTGACCACCACATTGCCATTGTGGTCAATAAGTCCTATGCGGCACATCTCATTACTAAGGGGTTTGCATCCAGGAAGAAAGAGGTCATTGTCTCCCTCTACTCTTCCCTTAGAGTATTATGCCCCATTTGGCATGTACCTCACTAGATACCCGCAACAACTGGAGAGGCCACAAAAGTACCTCAGAGAGAGGATCCTAGGCCTTAAACACTTGTCCTATATGGACAGACTCAAAAAACTCCAAGTATTCTCTGTCTCATATTGCCTACATAGAGGCAATCTCTGCTTGACTTAAAGGTATGTCTGACCCAGCCCTGTTAGAAATGCTACATCTAAAGAAATCCCAATCCCTCTGGACCACATGCTCCAGAGACCAAAACCTCATTACCACAATCAACAGAACATGCTGGAGGGACAGTTTCATAACACAGAGACTGCCCATGCTATGGAACAGACTTCCCATACATGTCAAGTAGAGCACCTCACTGGCCCCCTTCAAGAGGAATCTTGATGAGTGGATGGGAAATAGAAAATTCACCCTGGGGATCACTCCAGTGGCTCTACTCTTCAGGCACTGGGAATAAGGTCGGGTGGCATGATGCCAGGGGAATCCTATGAGCTAGGCTTTTAAAGGCTCCAGGTCCATTTGTCTAGTACACACCTATGAACCTAAGATAAAGAGATAGTGTAATCATTACACAGTTAGGATGGGATGAAGTAGCACCCAGCTAGAGCAGAGTAATTTAAGGGATGAACTGGATTAAAGGCGAGTAACAGAGCAGGAACAGCAATGCATTCAAGCCAGGTCTCAACTAAAAAACAGTGGGAAGCTGGAAGATTTTGTAGGTGGTTGAAAAGGCTATAAAACTAATGGTAAAAGGGGAATGTGTATAAAGAGAGAGGCCAAATTTAATTTTCAAAAGTGTGTGTTAAAAGAATTAAGGAAGAGAGGAAGGAATGCCGGTCCATTGAACCAAAGTCAGAGTGTATGCTGCAGAGTGGGTGAAACATTTTCAAGTTATGACCTATCTACTAGAGGGGAAATAGATTAGAAGGGTCATTGACTCAGCCATAAATGTTTAGCGCTTCTCTGTGTGAGAGTGATAACGTACTTACTTGTCCATTCATTAAATCTGAAAACTTCATTGGCATCTCCCAGTCTGGCATTACCCATTTGTTTGTTATAAATTTTAAACTTACAATCCGCATGCTCATCTCGACTGACAGTTTTTCCACATTCTGACTATCTCTGTTGGACTAATGGATATTTTCAAAGTCTTTCTCTCCCAATACAAATAATGATCTCTGCACTGCAAAGTTAATTCCTCCTGAAAAAAAGGGGAGAATTCATATAAGTACAATGATGTGTACACCTTTGTGTGCACTTCATAGTGACCTGATCGAATTCAGAGACAACCCTACCATACTGCAGCAGCACAGTGTTGTAGCACTAAGATGTCCAATACAGTGTAGGGCTGGATCCACAGCCATGCAGTATGCTAATGAGGCAGCCCAGGAGAGAGGCATATGCTAATTAGTAATTAGTCTCCCTCAGAACTGCTTTTATGAAGACATTTACACACAGAGTGATTCAAAAAATTGCTTGGATGCATAAATCAGCAAATCCAGCCCCACTACATCATGGTAGTGATCATGGCCAAAAAGTTGTGTTCAAAGAGCATGTAATGTAGTACATGGTTTGGGGGAGGGGGAAGCTACTAGGCACCAAGAAAACAACTGTCATAACAGCAACCAGACTTTTGGGGCTGGGGGAGTGAGGGAAGCACTAGCCACCAAGGAAACAATTGTGCCATAACAGCACCAATAGCAGTACAGAGACTGGGGCTGAAGAGAAGCACTAGCCGCCACCAGATGCTCTTCAATTGTGTCAAAACAGCAAAATCAGTACAGGGATTGGGGGTGAGGGCAAGCACTAGTCCCCAGTCATACTACACCACTGCCTTAATCACACAACACTAGTATGAATATCAGAGGGTGGAGAGAAATGCTAGTTACAAAGGATTACTGTAAACTCTCATGACTTAATGGCACTTACACTAGTATGGGGATCTGGGAAAATTCAAGGACAGGCATGGGGACAGTAGTGTGTGGTGTGAGTGTGTGCGTGTGTAGGGGCTGCCTATCATATGATGCTACAAAACGCTGCCACAGTAGTTCAGAGGCAGCAACATGCAGAGCAGTAATGATCTGAACATTGCAGTAGTAACTAATTCACAGACAGAATTTAGTCAATAATAAAGCCTTACCTAATCATGGTTAGTATGTCTATGAATCACAAAATATTGCATTGCGAGAGCTGTGCCTGTTTAGCTCAACCCATATGGTTTGTGCTAGAGCCTTTCATGAATCCCCAGGAAAGGGTTTGTCCACTGAATGGTTATATTAGCTTATATTTGAAATTTACACAAAGCTGGAAATGAGACCCTAATAGGTGTATCAGTGGACCGCAGGTCAACAAACCTAAGGAAAGGTCAGAAAATAGTTTTGAAGTGAAGATCCAAGCTGTGATGCAGAAAGCAGTGAGGAATCAATTGATTAGCAGTACTGGTGAATCCACTCTGTAGTCACTTAAATATCCTGTTACCCAGTTTAATTGTCCTTCATCCACTCAAGAGTTTGTCTTCCTTAACATGTAGACTATAAAAACAACATGTTATACTACCTGAAGACTTGCTATCAAAGCAATGACCATGCCTCCTGTCTTCTGTTTTGAACGCTGTCTCATTACACCCATAAAGGGACCACCTGTGGCACTGCCAAATCCCCCAAATCAGATAGATCAGTATCTTATTGACTACACAGTCTAGTTTATCACATGAAGTATCTTTATATAGTCAAAATATGTAGCCGAGACCTATTATCAGTTATATTTTCATACTTGTACCTAGCAGCTTGTAATTATTTTCTGCTATCCAAGATGTTTGCAACAAATTTTGTTATGTGATACTTCAGCTATGAGAATAACTGAATATATTAGGTCAGATTATTTTATAAACTGAATATATACATTTATACATATTTATACATAGCAAATATGCAACAGTGAACTCCCATGTGGGACGAATAGTTAATATTCCAATTCTTATATTTTCAATACATACTATCAAGCTGGATTGATTATACATGCATGCCAACTGCAGATTTTCACTGCATGACTTTTTATAACATTATGCTTTAATTATATGAATTATGTATATTACAGATTAGACATTGGGATTATTTCTTGAATTAAAATCTGATAATGTGCATTCAGCTAAAAATAGGAATTTCATAACTTAATTATCTAAACTCATTCCAAAAAATTCCTTGTTAGTTTAATGAACAGTCACACTAATATCTATAGTATGACCATTTCAAATACATAAAATGCAAGACTGTAACCAATCACATAGTGACACTAGATATATGGATACCTAGAATGTCAAATATGTCCAAAACGGGGTATATTATAGCAATAACCCACGCCTGGGTGTGGGTAATGCTGGATTTACCCACGGTTGGTGTGGTTTGGTCACGAGGGCGAAGCCCGCGTGGCCAAACAAAGCCAATCGTGAGTAAATCCAGCATTACCCACACCCAGAAGTGGGTTATTGCTATTATACAATGACATTATTTAAGAAAAAAAATAATTACTTTTCTTAAATAATGGCATTGTATAATGCCTCCTTGCTGCTGTCTGATATTCTGCGACAGTTCTGATGTACTGCGCATGTGTACGCCTACGCAGTACATCAGAGCTGTGGGCAAAAGCAACGGAGAAAGCAAGATCTCTGTTGCTTTTTACAAACTGCTTCGCTATGTTAAATGGATTTAACATAGCGGGACAGCTTTAAAATAAGCAATGGAAATCTCCGTTGCTTATTTTAAAGCTGTCTTGCTATGTCAAACCCATTTAACATAGAGAGACAGTTTGCAACGGAGAAAGCAAGATCTCCATTGCTTTTTACAAACTGTTTCGCTATGTTAAATGGGTTTAACATAGCGAGACAGCTTTAAAAAAAGAAACGGAGATTCTCAGTTTCTTTTTTTAAAGCTCTCTCGCTATGTTAAACTCGTTTAACATAGCGAGACAGTGTTGCTGTAAGAGTTATAGTAACGGAAAAAGTCTGGGCGACCGGACCTTTTTCCAATACTATAACTCGGATTTACAACGTGCACGCTGATCAATCAGCGTGCACGTTTTTGAATATTAATGGGGTCGTTGTATAATAAGTAATATTTTGCACAGCTTAGAGCAGGAATCTAGGAATACTGAAACAAGAAGGATGCAGGTTTCCTGTTGTCACTGTTTTGTTAGATCAGCGCTACCTATTTTGCACAGTGACTACACTATTGACTACACTATTGACTAGAGGGAAGAAGGAAAAGGTGAGTTTTACTTTTGTCTCCTTTTTCGTCACTGAGCTAGTGTGACCTAAGAGAGGGTCTTATTTAGAGAGCAGGATAATGGAGTCTTGCAAAAGATTGGAGATGCAAGAGGGCTTGGCCCCTGCAAAATACTTGTGTTTTTTTATATTCTCATGACTGTTATTGTTCTGAGACTGACTTCCAGTGGCTCTAGATCCTTTAATTTAGGATCATGTGTTGACTAAATGACACAATAGTAGTAAACTGAATTTTTGCAGGGAGAGTGCACACTACTGTACTTCCCCACATTGAGGCTTCAGTGCTCACCCTCTGCTACTATAGGTACTACCTCTGAGGTCAGTATCTTGAGAAAAGGAGTTAGTCAGATGCCTATCAGAATTTCACAGCCATAAAATGTGAATCTGATTGTTTGCACACAGGAATACAATGCATTTCCATTTATTAACTGGGGAAGTACATTGGTCCAAAGTCTCTTCAGTCATGACCTGGACCAAAAGGCAGAAATATATACATATCAGAATCGTATAACGACATTCAATCAGTAACAAAACAATTGCATCATATGTGAATATGTGATATAAGAAAATCAGCACAAAATCACTAGTGCTACAAAAGCAAAAATAAATACTGTAGTGTATTCTGGCATAATGGGTAGTCAGTACAATTGTGCATATATATATACAGAAGTATTTTGCTTGTAGTGACGTCCTGTAATACTTTATGCAAGGCACTGCATTTTCCAGCATGGATTATGAAAGCTATTGCATGTATTAGTGCCTGTTTGGGTATTTAGTTGTTAAGAAGAGTTGTTTCTCTGATGTTGGACAGGTTGCTTCATGTTGCAAGGGCTATTTCTATGAAGGATTTTTTAGTCACTACAATTGAGAACCTGTGTCTACAAGGAGCAGCCTTAGAGTTTCTAAGTTTGGATGTGCTAAACTTTACTTAGTTTGTTTTTTCATGGGGTGCAGTAGTTTTGATGAATTGCAAGTGTCATCCTAGAAAACCTTATAAATACTCCTCTCTTCTCATAACATTTCTGACAATTAACTACCTAAATAGCCACACTGATCACTTGTAGAAAAGCTGAACATTTATGATTTAAATCCAAAACCAAGAATTTCAGATATTAAACAGATTGAAATTGTGAAATATACTCTATGAAGGACTGACTAATGCAAAAATAGCATGAGCCCTTACTCTTTCAAAAATACAGAAATTTACAAATAATTTATTGAAAATACTACTGTTTTAAATAACTCTTTTCTTGTAAAACTAAGTATGATCTCCACGCTCAAAGACCTCTTGTATTCCATATTTATCAATGACCTCTACAATGTCATCCCAGATACAATATGCAGATGACTCCACCTTGATTTGCTCTGCTACTGCCTAGTCTGATCTACAAACATTATCCCAGAACACTTTTAACACAGTTGAAAATTGGCTAACTGATAGTCACCTGATCTTAAATCCCAATAAAACAAAGTTGCTACTGTTTTCCCCTACTCACAGGTCCTCTGTATCCTTCTCTAAAAAATCTAACGGTACCATAATCTCTATACCACCTGCACAAAGCTTCGAGGTGTTACTGTAGACAATAACCTCAAATTTGATATGCATGTCAATCAAAACCATCAATAAAAAACTTGACTCACTGTACAAGATCAAACCTTTCCTAACTCCACCTTCTAAAATTGTCATTGCACGTTCTCATCTTCTTTCAGCTCTCCTTTATGCTTCCCCTTTATTCACCAACTTAAGCAAAACTGAACTTAAACTCTCTAGCTGTTATAATCACATTGCTTGATTCGCCACCGGCATGCCATACAAGCCACACCACTGTAAAAACAAACTATCTAGGATGGTTAGAATTGCCACGCCTATTTCAGTATAACCAGCTTTTAGTGGCACATAAAGTACTTAACCAGCCAGAAAGCACACCTGCACTTAAAAATATTATCAACCCCTACAGCAACCTCAGACCACTTTGCTCCTTTAACAGATTGCTAGTACAAACTGTCAAAATCAATAATTCAGCCGGTGACTCTGTTTGCCAACTACGGTGGTAAAACCTGGAACTCACTGCCTGCTGATATTACTCTAGAACTCATCCTAAGTCAATTAAAGAAAAGTCTCAAATAATATTTTAAATCACACTGGCTATGTACTTGTTCCAAACCAGATTAGTCCTCTTTCTATGTTTGTGTTATAATTCATTCGTAACGTAACGTAACTGTGTGGCATATTTTAGTCCTTTTAACCTTGTGTAACTTAAATCCTTGTGTGACTGTATTACGTGTATAGCTGAACAGGACCTGCACACTTTGTTTATCAAGATTTATGTTATATTATTGTTTTTAACTTGAAGCTTTTCTCCCCGGGCCTCCACTAAAATTGGATATGTATCCAGTCAAACTATCCCAGTCAACAAATGTAAAATAAAATAAATTAAAGTTTTGTTGCTTTGGAGTTTGAATATTTAACTGGCAGAGTATGACAATGCAGGAAGGGGTGAGACTTGCCTCCTGAAAACATTTTCAAAGGCACATATTTTGTAGTGAAAATTGTGTTTCCAAGGTTGATACTATTAATGTGGTAGTATGGAAGCTTCACATTTCAGGTCATTATCCTTTGGTAAAGGAAATTAACAGAACTGCTTTGTAACTTAGACATTCTAACTTTAGTATCCTATGTATGCAAAGAAATTTTACTTACCACACAGTCCATTTGTTTATTTTAAAGCACAGAACAATGTTTAAGATTTCATAATTCAGCACAGAGGATGTATGATTTAGTTTTCAGGCATAGGTCTGAATATTGCTTCACACAGGTAATCTAAATAGTCTTAGATGCTGGCTGCTGTCTTAATTATTTCCTTGTAAATAAATGTGTTACATAATTTTGGGGAACATACTCACCAGTAAGTCATATGCTTAATACCCCAGGACTCAGACTAGTCCCTTACCTTGCTATGTAGGACGACTTCTGATTATCCCTTGCAATTATAGTTCCTTTTGTTTGCTTATAAACACAGATACACTTGCATTCATTTTCTGTTTACCAGGTTGTTTACAGGTTATACTGTCTAATATATTGTGACTCCCTTCTATTTTATTTGTGTTCTTTACTCACATTAAGGTTTTTCTTCTCAATGCCAGAATAAATTTCCTGGCCTTGGTGCAATCCTGTATTTGGGAAACATCTGTGCCTGTGTAGTTACTGAAACCTGGTTTAAATTTAAAGAAAACACTCCCTCTATACCAGGGTTTTGTACTTTTCATGCTTTCAGAGGCAATGGCAACTGTGGGAGACTCTTCATATTTGTCAAAAACATATCCCCTGCAGACAGATCCCTAGGAACTCCATAAACTCACTGAACTAGAAGTACCTGTAGACAGGATTAATCATCAATATCTTGTTATAGAACAATTTATGTCTCCTGATCTGATGACCATATAAGATTCATCAGTATTCTCAATGAACTCTCCATTAGCAAAAAAAAAAAAAAAAAAAAAAAAAAAAAAATTTTATTTTGGGTGACTTGGCCACCCTTCAATAAACGGAGATAGCCATAACTCCAATGCAGGATACACCACAAAATTCCTAGACTGAATAACCAGAAATCCCTTGAACAGTTGGTAAATAATGCTAGAGGACACAGCATTCATGGCCCAATTCTTACAAATCTGGCTGCCTCTTAACCCTATTCTTCTGACATCTCCTTCCTTTTAATTTACTTATCAGATCTTCAAGCAGAAAGCCAAGACCTATGGCTAACAATGTTTGTATATGACTGCAGACTGGGGGATTGCTGTTCAGTTACCCTCCAGAACACACATTTCCTAATAAACTCTTATTTTTTAACTGTCATTTTTATTGTTGCACATGTTGCAAAGCTTTTCCACAATACCATTTAACATAAGCCATTTCAAATATATTCATTCTACATTTGTTTGTCATATTGTACAAAATATCTGTCATAGTAAGTCTGCTTCTAAATCTCGAAATACTGAAAGACTGACTTTCAGTATCTCGAGACGAATACTGAACACCCACTATACCAAAATACAAAACTGAATGTCACTATACCAAAAATTCAAAATATCGAACTTTCAGCAAGCGACATTCAGTTCTGTAATATAACCTCCACCACATCATCATGAACACCACCCTCCCACTAAACCTATACTAAAACACCAGACACACACTCCAACAATACGTATAGATAAGTAGGGAGGGCCCCCACACCCCTGGCACCAACACTACCTACAGATAAGTAGGGAGGGCCCCCCACACCCTCGCTACTTAGATATACCAACTTCGAGGTTGCACTACCATGAAAGACACTAGTAACCTACCACCAAGCACCCTACACTTCACACACCATCACACACATGAAAAACACACACTACAATCAAAAAAAACACACTGCCTTCAACAGTAACACACAAACTTGTCCATCTAACCCACCCAACTCCCAAAACTTCCCACAACACTACAAAATAAAAACCCTACCCAAACACCTTAAACAATAGCAACTTACTTGAATCTCCATAAACAGCCACACATCGTCCTCCATATCTCACTCCCAAACAATGTACCGCAAACAAACCACAACACACCACCTCAACACCAAGTTTGATAATGCAAGACTCTGTAAAGTGCAGTTTCGGTTAACTGCACTTTCATGATATTAGTCTCGAGATACTGAAAGTTGATCTTTCAGTATTTCGAGATTTAGAAGGGATCCTGTCATAGTATATAACAAATATTTGACACATCTTATAACAGAACAAAATTTGCATTTCAACTAATTCTCACCTCAAATCCAGCATAATAACTCCCTCATCCCACCATTTTGTCCCTAAAAGTCCCTCTTTATACATTTTGCAGTATATTGAGAATCATGTGCAGAATATGAGGAACTCCACTTTGCCACCTCTTGACTATTCAGTAGGTCTCCTCTATTTAGGCACAGCGTATCGTCTATGATAATCCCTGCGTCTTTACTTGGTACTACAATTCCTTGTATCCTCCCTGATAATCACTGCATCTGTACTTGGTACTACCATGCATAATCCACTGTAACTACAATTTCACTCTTTCTAATGTACTCTTGGTGTGCTAAAATGGGTTCAAAATAAATATTAAAAAGTGCAGTATCACTGATGGACAAATGCTTCCCTCACCATACTGTACAGACAGCATGCCACTATAAAACAAAAATATAGTCAGGGATGTAGGTACCAAGATTGACAGTTCACTCTCTTTGGACTATCATGTGACAATGGTTATCAGGAAAATCCTCTCATTTAGCCAAATAACCAAAAGAATATACTCAAGGTCTATGGAGGTAAATCACTCCCTTGTACTCAACATTTATCAGGCCAGCTATTGAGTGCAATGTTCCCTTTGGTATGCATCACAATAAATGTATCAAACAATTAAAAAGATCCCAAAGGTTCCAAGCCAAAAAGATTACAGACCTAAAGTCCCTGAACTATCAAAATAGACTGGAAGCTTTGTTTCTTTATTCAGTGACTTACTGACTTTTGAGGGGAGATCTCAGTCTCATTTACCATGCTATTAGAGACTTGATGGTCCTGGCCCTCCTGCAGCACTGCAAGTCTAAAATCGCCAACAATACTAGAACCATAGACCTAAATCTTCAACAGATAAATAAAACATGGTGCAGGGACAGGTTTATAACACAGCTCCTCCCAAACATCTGGAATAAACTTCCTCTACATTTTAAGCAGTGTGGCTTAGTATCTTCCTAGATAACTGCATGAATAGCCACAAATTTAATCTGACTGGTACAGTCCTACAGGTGCAGCCCAAGGGAAGGTACTGGTAATGCACGAACAAGACTCTGTGGCCTTGGAATAGCTAGGAGTTTATTAATTCCTTTGCAACACACGGGTCAAGGCAGGAAAACAGTTCTAGATAATGGAGTCGTCCATCTACCTGGTTATCAAAAGAAATAAAATAGATCTAAAAAGTTAATTGTTGATCCTACTGACATTCCTGTTTTAGTCAGTTTTAATGTGCAGCATTCAGGCCATATCACAATTATCTGGGACAAATGAGGGTGATCATTAATTAAATGATACAAGGAAGAATTATAATTTCATGTGGTATGCCTTAAATGTAGTAGAGATCAGTATCTACTATATTTAGTATCATGCAGTATGCTTTAAATGTAGTAGAAACCAGTATTCATCTGATTACATCTCAAACTGTATGACTGCATTTTGTGTGCTGAGAAACTTTCTGCAGGTGGAGCCCTGCTGAATAACAGAATATGCTTTCAACAGTAATGTTTTTAGTTCCTAGTATTTTTGGATCCCAAACTCACGATTTTCTTCTGAATACTTGTGTTTTGTCCTTGTTGCTAGAACTCATGGGACAATATTTTTGTTGCTATGTCTCTTTTAGTGTTACATAATAAACTATCCAATAAAATTGATGTGCAGCTATTATTAGCATGGAGCTTGTGTATGCAGTCACCATGTTTTGAAATGCCTAGATTTTTCCATAACTTCTTCCATGCATGTTTATTTAATTGCTCAGTTGTTTTCAAATGTGTGGATGTTTCACCATCTGAATGTATTAACTTTGTAGTTACTGACAATCTTGGTCTCAGAACTTTCAAAAGAAGATGCTTAAATATAACAGATATGTACAAGAGCTGTGAGGTAACCGTTGCTAAATGCTTGTTCCTCTCATTTTTTTCCACCCAAGCAGATCGATTGCTTGTAGATATGTACATTTTCCTATTATTTTTCATTTAATATATTTAATCAAATGAGATATGTTGTTGTGTCTTTCGGCTTTTCCTGGTTAGGGGTCGCCACAGCGGAACTCCGGTCCGCTAATGATTGGTAGTTGATTTTTACATGCCGAGTTACCAGCCCTGACGCACAACCTTCAACGAAGGTACGCCCATTCATGCATGTCTCCACGCAGAAGACGCTCTAGCTGAGAATCGAACCGGACAGCGTTTTACTGTGTGGCGACAATGCTACCGCAGCACCACCACTGCGGGTTAATCAAATGAGATTTGTAATACAAACAAATGTCTCAGGGCAATACTAAAAGCAGTACAGCATAACATACTAACATAATGTACATTTAAATACAATGTAAACTAGAGGGGGGAAATAAACCTAGATAATAGGGAGCAATACCAGGAAATCAGGAGAGGGGAAGGAAGATGAGTTTTATATACACTTGATTACACTTTGTATTTAATTCAATATAGAACTCAGTTTATCGATTTAACTATCATAATTACTGCTGTTCTACATAGAAAATAAGGGATTTCTCCACTATCCAATGACAGAGGACAACTCCACTCCAGAACAGGTGGAACATGAATAAATACTGACAGACGGAAGGGCAAGTTTCTCTGCAAATTCTAGAAGCTTGTACACATCCACACAATATACTAATGGCATATTTCCACTGGACTAAAATCTTCATTCTGTGCAAGACAGAGTGCAGTGTCATCTGCATACATCTCTATTACTGCGGGTTGGTTGCTGGTGAGATGTGTCATTTTCTACCAATGGTGATGTCATAAATAAATGGGGCTTGTCCTTTAGAATAGGTTACACACTTTCCAGTGGATCTGTTTAAGGTAAGCTGGAAGGAAAATACATAAATGAAAACAACTTAACAGGGACAAGCAAAAGCCGTGATAAAGCCATCTACAGGTCTCAGTGAAATAAGGTTGGACAAAAGGTCCATGATCACTGAAGGATTCAATAAAAGTATTCAGTAATAAGCAGAAGTATTTGTATTTTGCTTTACAAAGAACGGTTGGGACAGGCACTAATTACTGACCGAGTGGAATGGATAAAAAGGCAGTTTTGGACAGACAAGCTAGTATCTGAATTAACATAAAATGACCCAGAATTAGACAATCACCTACCATGCCAAGTGTAGTCAGTGTTTTTGTTTGTGTGTGCTGGCAGAGTTCTGGTAGGACTGCCTGCTAAACTGTACATATGTTGCTATGGGGCTAAAGCTTTCTGTAACTCTGTATTTCAGTATATTAGTACCTATTCATTCCTTACACCTCCTCACTCACCTTCACTGAATTCCTTACACCTCCTCACTCACCTTCACTGAATTCCTTACACCTCCTCACTCACCTTCACTGAATTCCTTACACCTCCTCACTCACCTTCACTGAATTCCTTACACCTCCTCACTCACCTTCACTGAATTCCTTACACCTCCTCACTCACCTTCACTCAATTCCTTACACCTCCTCACTCACCTTCACTCAATTCCTTACACCTCCTCACTCAACTTCACTCAATTCCTTACACCTCCTCACTCAACTTCACTCAATTCCTTACACCTCCTCACTCAACTTCACTCAATTCCTTACACCTCCTCACTCACCTTCACTCAATTCCTTACACCTCCTCACTCACCTTCACTCAATTCCTTACACCTCCTCACTCACCTTCACTCAATTCCTTACTTCAGTCAATTTTTCTCCCCGGGCTCTCTGTCTAGATATACCATAATCCTGTTCTGTCACTCAATTCATATTCCAATTCCTGTTTGTATTACCTTTTTCTGAAATGCCCAATTTGAAAGGACAGGGCATTCACAAGGCTTCTTCCAATCACAATAAACACGGCTTTGATTTATTTTAGAATATAGCACAACTCAAAACATCACCATCCCCCTTTAGTCCCACAGTGGGTGTGGGTGTTGCCTCAACTGTCAATGTCCCTCAATTGACTGCCACTCTTCTACCTTTGACTCAGGTCTGTCACAGGTCTTCTCACACGATCCATTCACCTCTTTGCTGAACATCTTCATTGCCTCTTGCCTTCTTCCTGTCTGTCCCAAATCTCATTCACCAGATTGTTTTCTACTTTCCTGCATACATGCCTGAAACACTAATCTATTCTTTGACCTTCTGTGCAATTAGAGCTTGTGTTTCTGCTCTGATGTTCTCCTCATTTATTCAGCTGTCCCAGTGTGCATCCTACCACCCACTTCAGGCACTCCATCACCCCGTGTCCTCAACTGCTTATCTTCACTGCCCAGGGTTCGGAACCATGCAGAAGTACTGGACACACCATTGTTTAGTACATCTTTACTGTTCCATTCCCTTGGCATTCTTCTGTCAGACACTGCCCGACACTGCCAATTGACTACAGCCTCTCCAGTTATAGCTTCGACCTCCTCATTCAGACTCCCATTCTCCTCAACCATGCCTCCCATGTACTAAAAGGTAATTTCTTCCTCTATTTTTTTTTTATCTCTTCTCAGTTTCTTCTGAGTTCCCCATTTGCTGCCATTACAAATGTTATTTGTGCTCAGTTTCCATCACAAATATAACTGCAGTGAGCCTAGGACTGAATTCTGATGCATTCCCACTCTCACTGGCAACTCTTCAGAGCCCAAACACTGTTAGTACTTGTGTGTTTGCATCTTTGTTCATAATCTACACTAATTCTACCAATGCTTCTGGGCCTCTGTACCATTGCAAGACTGCCCAAATCAGTTTTCTTGGGACCTTATTATATGCCTTCTCCAAGTCTAGGAATGCCCAGTTGGGCTCTTTCCTTTTCTCTAGCATCTTAACTATGTCTCACTACAATCAGATTTGTTGTGCTTCATCTGTATCTGGCACCAAACTGCTCATCTCCCATGCTACTTTCAAGTACTCCAAGTATTTGTCTATCAATCGTCATAACCAGAACTCTCATACAGTGTGGCAGGAGTTTGATTCCTTGTTACTGCTACAGTTGTAAATGTCTCCTTTGCTCTTGTACACTGGCTAGTTATTTTCTAGTCACCTGAAATATTCCTCTCTCCACATACTTCTAAGAGTACCCTTAGGTGTCACTTCTCCCGTAACTCACCCAGCAGTTTGATCATATCTTCTGTGATAACATCTGACCCTGCTGCTTTCCTTGAATTCATCTTTCTTACTGCTGATCTTACTTGTTCTAGGGTGGGCTCTTCTTCCTGGTGTGTTAGACCCCTCGGTATTGCCTTGAATTCTTGTGATTTCTCTCTAGTCAACTTCCAGGTCTTCAGCCTATTCTCTGTTGACCTTAAAGCCTTCTCTGACCACTGCTTGCAGCTAATTCTGACAATCATTGGTTTATGCTGTGAGCCAACTGTTTCACTGGGAATGACTTTGTAATAGCTGATTCTACTCCATTGATGTTTCCATTCTAAGAGGAAGTCTAGCAGAGTTGCATGTTGCCCACTGTTGTATGTGATCTTGCAACTGGGCTCTCTTGCTGAACCAGGTGTTGGCCAGCATCAACCCTTTTGGGAGACAAGCTTAGAATGACTGCTCCTTTATTCCTCTTGCCCCACCCATGTGGACCCAAGCAGTCATCATATCCTGTTTTGTCTACTCTGATATGTGCACTGAGGTCCCCCATATGGTTTGCAGTTTGTGATCAATGTTCTGTCTACAGGATACTGCATACCACAACTGATGCCAAAAGCAGTTTGTCTATACAACTCTTCCCCGGATAGGCACCATCTGGAGTCTGTGCTGCTACTCACCTCCATTCCTTGGTGAGTTTGAGAGGTGGAAACAGCATGTTTTAGGAAGGTGGGAGGAACCCCACAGAGGCAGGGAGAACATGCAAACTTCAGGCATTGACAGGAGTTGAGAAATGAACCTTGTACCTTGCGCATGGGACATAGCTCTCAACCTCTTGGCACAAAAAAATCTGAACAAAGCCAAAAATAATGGGGGTACAAAGCCACAAAAATAGGGACAAATTTTAAATAGTGATCTTACGAACTTAGACATTTGGTAGGATAAAAGTTCTTGCGTTGCCATGCATTTTCTGAAGGACATGAAATCTGAAACTCAAATACCTGTCATTATTTAGTGAATTCAATCCTCACTGATTCACCACAAAAATCTAGAAAATCAAATTTTACAACAGGAAAAAATGAGCCAGACATCTGGACAGATGAGCAGTATGGCATGGAAGCAATTACCTTAAACATTATATGCCATAACTCAACTATTCCTCTTGATTTATTCCAAACTACTGGCAAGCCTCCGAGAACCTCTCTCATGAATTTACTGCTTTCCTCATTAAAATCCCATTGCATCCTAAAGCTAAAGCTTATCCATACCTTGCATGTAAACTATTTCCTCTAAAATAGAAAAATGCTGCCTTATGAAATAAGTTTTAACCCCGAGGAGTATTTTCCTAATTAGGTCACTTTAAGTAGAGCTATGGCTCATTATGGAGGAGAATTTTAAGCAGACCATAAGACCACATGTCCGAGAACTCTTGGATCCCATCTTACCTTTCTGCACAGAACCTAGCAAGACCCTTTTCAAATTCTTTCACTGAAGAACAAAGGTTGTGCTTATTCACTGGGCCAGGATAAGATGCAACACCAAAACATAAAAGTGCTAAGTATGGGAAATAAATTCTACTTTCTCACTTATTTTTAGCTAGTATTCAGCAACTCATTCTAGAAACTGCAGTTCACAAGAAAATCTTGCTAAATTATTATCATATCTATAGCCCAAAGCCAAGGAGAGGTATCCTGCTTTAACTAGTGGGTCCTGCAACTGCGGCCTGAATGTACAGTTGTCCTTGCTGTCACAATCGTGCTAGAGGACATAGGCCGAGATTATGAATACTGGTCTATCCTTATGTGGATACATGAAGAAAGGGTGAATAATTTTGTAGACTAACCCCAGTTTATAAATATTTTATCCTATAAATATCACAGCACAATCAAGTAATCTATATGCCTACCCAGTACAACTCAATCTTCTCTTCCACAATAACCATCAGCCTGTTGGCTATTCTCCAAGAAATCAACACCCATATAATTGAAGACGCCCTTATGCAACTATCAGTACCATTCTCAACTACCTAGAGAGTCAATTCAAACAAAGTATTTGGGATTTATCAGCACTGTTTTATAATTAGTACAGCTGAATACTTCCAGCAGCTCTAGCTCTAGGTAAGTGTCCCTCAGGACAAGAGAGAATATGAAACACACCAATTACATACAAATCTGATGCATAAGTTTTACCACTGTGCTTGTCTGCACCAAATGTGTTATATCCCTAAGGCTCAATAACAAAAGCAACTACCACCTGCAAGAAACAGCACTTTGTCTGGTGCTACTTTCCATTAATCACCAAATGCTGTACCTGCTAAACATATCCAATGAAAGATTTTAAAAATCACACATGGTGGAAAAAACATCGACAGGTGGGCTCTGGGGGACATCATTGAAGGAAATTAACTTAGATTGCAATTTTGTTTCAAGGCAGGCATTCTCCTAGGTTGAATGAATTTATTACCATCAAGTGTGTTTTAAGACTGAAAATTAAAAAAAATATATTTAATAGGTCAGATTCAATAATGCCTACACTAAGTGTACACCAAATGTACAAAATATGTATTCAAGAACATCCCCACGACATTTTTTGTGATTTCTAGTCATTCACAACGATTACACTAAGTGTACATAGAGCCTACATTTTTGTGGTATCTTTATAAATTCTTGTCGATATTTGAAGCTGCAAGAAAATCATTCGGAAAACTAAAATTAGGAAGAAGGTGCGAGTTATGCCTGTGTTGTCTGTTCACTCAGTACAGTGTACACTTAGTGTAAGCATTACTGAATCACGGGGAATGTCTGTGTATTTTTATTTTAACATTATGTTTGTTAAAAATTCTTTAAAACTTGAAAATATATATGTTTTTGATTAATTGCATCTTATACAGACGATATGAAATGATCTCACTTCCTTTTTTGAAGAAAGTTTTGAGGAAGTCCTATACCATTTTCAAGAATGAAAGCACTTAACGTAATTAAACATAAAAACGTAAGAGTTTTTAACATATAATTTTGTTTTGAGGTCTCTGCATTGGATGTGCTTGACAGCTGCAGCATTTGATGATTTGTTGCAGATTTCTGTGGTGTTTTTAGCCTAGTCTACTTTTCAGTAAGATCACTACTGACAAGTACATTCTCATTTCACAGGCTTTGGATGGTCACATAAAACTTGTAATCAGCATTCAGTACAGTTATTGGTTGCTTCAAAACAGACTGTGTACTTCTGCTACTTCGGAGGAGAGATGGGCTGCGCAGTTTGTAAAATCCAGCTTTTGTCTTGAAAGAAAAAAACATTTTTTCTGTTAATCTTTTATGAACCCCAAACAAAACACTTGGGACTCCAGCAAAAGACTACAACAGTACAATTTAATGCTTCTGGTACCTCTGCTACTGCCTTCAAGGAATATTCAGCATTGATACAGCAGTCATTATATACACCACTAAAGTGATAATTACATAAATTAAACAATTAATCCACAGTTAGTGCTCCACCAACTCTGCCTCATGCATTTAACATCTTTTCCTTGTGGTAAATGCAAGGTTTGTGATAAGATAAGAAATTTCAATGAATCTGATCAATGGGAGAAAATATAGGGCTGTAAATTATTTTAATTGTGAGTCTTTTGGGGTCATTTATATGATTGGTTGTGGTTGCCCTTCCCCCAAATGGTATGTGGGACAAACAAAAAGAAAAGTAAAGTTAAGAATTTTAGAAGATTTGGAAGACGTGAGAAATGGCAGGATGGATAGTCCTGTTCCCCAACATTTCCATTCCATGCACGAAGGCTTGGTGGATAGTTTTATCTGTAGCGTAGAAGCCAGACCCAATGTTATGATAGGGAGTACTAACAATGACTTCCAGCAGAAGTTGAAGTTAGAATCTACACTTATTATTAATTATAATACTCTCCATCCTTATGGCACAAATTTAGAAATTCAGAGGGGTTTTTGTATAGTTCACATGGGTTCCATATATTCTTATAGCTATATATTTTTATAGTTGTTTTTGTATCAGATTTGTATTTACATTTTGTAAAAGTTTAAAAATGAAGGAAGAATGTTAAATGCATGGGGCAGAGTTGGTGGAGCACTAATTGTGGATTAATTATTTTGATTTGTTTAATTTATGTAATTTTCACTTCAGTGGTGTATATAATGACTGCTGTATCAATGCTGAATATTCCTGGTAGCAGAGGTACCAGAATCATTAAATTGTACTGTTGCAGTCTTTTGCTGGAATCCCGAGTGTTTTGTTTGGAGTTTTTACAGCTTGTTTGAGCTGTTTATGTCGTGGTTTTGGATTCATCATGTTGCTGAATGGGAAAGCAGTAGCTTTGGGAGCATCTCGTACCCAAGTCGATCAGAAGAAATTTAATTTAACAGAGGTATGGAAGGCAAGGGATGAAAAAATAGCCTCATGTGATCAGTGGATTCTGGGAAATAATCTGTGCTCTGCCAGGTATGAACTGGAGAAGTTAATGATAAATCATAGAATAAAGTCCCTTTCTTTAAGACTGTTGGAGAAATATTTAAGCATGAACATTACACCTAGAGGTCTCAGAGTTGAGCGTTTGCCTGCATATGAATTTTCAGAGGAGGAATCCAATCTTTTTTCCAAATGGAAGTCTCTCTTCAATGCACATTGAACTGGTTAAATATTTTGGTTAAACTTAGAGAGAGGGCTCTTAGCTGAATATGGAATGAATGATATTCTGCAAGTTCAAGAGTCTCTTATTCGCAAAACTTCTGAGAGTACATTTAGCAATAATATGAAGGACACTAAAACTAGAGTTATCAAGGTTGGGATGGATGTCATTGAGTGAAAGAAAAAAACTTACTCAAGACATCAATGATTATAAAAATGACTTTTTTCATGGTAGCATAAATCTAGAAAAGGGTGTGTTTTTTCCAGTCCTAGGAGTGGGAAAATGCACACATTCTGAAATTCTTCAGCATCATCAGTGGGTTTCCTTTGAGAAACTTTTGGCTGATTTAGCCTTGCAAATGGGACAAATAGG
Organism: Protopterus annectens; assembly: GCF_019279795.1. NCBI lineage: Eukaryota > Metazoa > Chordata > Ceratodontiformes > Protopteridae > Protopterus > Protopterus annectens. The sequence goes on from NC_056745.1 coordinate 1,397,782,486, forward strand.
ACAAACAGCTCCAAATCAGCAATTGAGCCCTACTCAAGGTAAAGGGTGGGGGCGAAGTTACCAGGGAAAGGGAAAGAGAACTTAAGTCCATTGGTGTATGTTCAAGACATTGTTTTGAAATTAATAAGTATGTTGGTGAAAGTGGGACCCAGGGTAAATGTTTACAAGCCATTCCAGGTGAGAATTTGAACATTATTAATTTAACAGACTAGGTATTAAATGAAGATGCAAAAAGATTTTTTATTGAAAGGGACTAGATTTGTTCCTACACAAATACCTTCTCTTGCTGACATTTTGCTGGAAGTGTTACATCTCAGATTATTTTTTGCAAACAAGGATTTTTGTAATGTTGTGTATACATCAAATACTCCGGAAGGGGACAATTCCTTATTGGACATTTCTGTGTACGAGAATGAATTTTGTGACATTTATGATGAATGCAATGATGGTTGTATTGACAAAGATTCTCATTTTGAATTTCAAACAGGATATGGTAGGTTAGTAGTACCTAAAGTATCACATATGAGTAACTTTGTTGCCCCCAGGACCTCTGCAGTTAACATATTTAAAAGACATTATGTAAACAGATTGAAAGAATATAACAAATGTAAAAAAAAGTAACAGGAAATTTAACTTGAGTAAAGGGCAATGGTTGGCTTTTTCCAACTTATATAAGCAGAATGAGAAATATGTAGTTACTCAAGCTGATAAGGGAGGGAACTGGGTGATCCTGTTTAGAGAAAATTATAATCAAACAGTTAGAGACTTATTGTTTGATCAAGATACATATTTAAAACTTCACTGTGATCCCATCATAGAATTCAATAGTTTATTATTAGAGATTCTAGAAAGAGGTGAGTGTTTGGGGTTTTTTTGTTCCTTCTGATGTTAAAAAACTTTATATTAAACATCCGAAAGATGCTAGATTTTTTTATCATTCCTAAAATTCACAAGGATTTGAGAAATCCCCCAGGTAGACCGATTGTGTTGGGAGTAGGGGCCTAGAAGGATTGTGTGGGGGGTAGTGGGCCTATTTGCAAAATGTAGGCATTTTGTTGAATTTTCATCTTAAAGGGTATCTGTCCAGAGTACTTTCTCATATCAAAAACACTAAAGAGCTTTGTGATTTTGTGGGAGGAGTTATATGGCAGAATAACTTATTGGGCCAGTGTGGATATTAAATTTCTTTATACTAACATTAGTGTTAGATGGGGGCTTGAAACCATTTTAAAAATGTTGGGTGAAGGACCTCGTATAACATATCATTCAACCGTTGGAATTTTGTCTCACTCTATTTTATGTTTGATGGTGATTTTTTTTTTTTTTTTTGCAGAAGGAGGGCACCACTATGGGCGTCTCTTTTGCCCCCTCTTATGCAATGTTGTTTATGGCCCATTTTGAAAATTTATGCATTCTACTGATTTTTTAAGAGGAAGTTGGTGATGTACAAACGGTACATTTATGATTTATTATTTTTGTGTAGAGGTGACCCTGGGGAGTTTAATGTGTTCATGGAAAATTTGAAAGAATCCCTGTGGGTTAGAATTTATCTTTAACACATAATAAATCTGTGCAATTTTTGGAAGTTGAGTTATATGTAGGGTTGGATGGTAAAGTGCAGTTTAGGCCTTTCTATAAGTTGACTGCTGTGAACAATTTTTTACATGTTACTAGTATGCATTTTCCACATTTAATCAAGTCTTTACCATATGGAGAGTTTAGACGCATTTTAGACGCATTTCTAACACACTTCTGAGAAATATCAGTTAAAAGTGGAGTTTGAGAAAGTCAGTAACAGGTTGGACACCAGGGGTTATTCTGCCAATGTTTTACAGGAAGCTGAACTTCAAGTTGAAGGGAAAAAGGAATCTAAAGGCAAAGTTTGGAATAAGGCTAGATGTAGTGGGGGAGGAGGGGGATACCACAATGAGGGATCGAATTGTGCCATTGGGCAGAAGGATGTTATGTACTTTGTTAGTAGATTTTCATCTTTTTCAGTTACTTTGAGAAATTTGGTAACTGATATATGGCCCATCGTATGCAGGGATGAAGTTCTTTCTAGTATTTTTCCTGATAAAATTGCCTTTTCCTATAGAAGGTTCTTTAATGTGAAAGAACTGTTGAACATAAAGGAGAAACAGAAGGAGACAGTTAATAAGGGATCTTTTCTTTGTGGTAAATGCAAGGTTTGTGATATGATAAATCTCAATGAATCTGTGATCAATGGGAGAAAATATAGAGCAGTAGATCATTTTAATTGTGACTCTTTTGAGATCATTTATATGATTGGTTGTGGTTGCCCTTCTCCCAAATGATATGCTGGACAAACAAAGTAAAGTTAAGAATTAGAACATTTGGGAGACATGAGAAATGGCAGGATGGATAGTCCTGTTGCTCAACATTTCCATTCCATGCATGATGGATTGGTGGATAGTTTTATTTCTAGCATAGTAGCCAGGCCCAATGTTATGATAGGGAATACTAACAATGACTTTCAGCAGAAGTTGTTGAAGTTAAGTTTATTATTAATTAGAATACTCACCATCCTTATGGGACGAATTGAGAAATTTAGTGGGGTTTTTGTATGGTTCACATGGGTTCCATATATTCTTATAGCTATATATTTTTACAGTTGTTTTTATATCAGATTTGTTTTTACATTTTGTAAAAGTTTAAAAATGAAGGAAGACTGTTAAATGCATGGAGGAGAGTTGGTGGAGCACTAATTGTGGATTAATTGTTTGATTACTTTTTAATTTATGTAATTATCACTTCAGTGGTGTATATAAGGACTGCTGTATCAATGCTGAATATTCCTTGAAGCTAGTAGCCGAGGTACCAGAAGCATTAAATTGCACTGTTGCAGTCTTTTGCTGGAGTTCAGAGTGTTTTTTTTGAAATTTTTACAGCTTGTTTGAGCTGTTTGTGTTGTGGTTTTGAATCTTTTATGAACTCCCAGAATTCTTATATTGTGGTATAGACAAGGGTTCTCAAGATCTTCCATGTACTGATGAAGTACAATAGTTTACTTAAGTGCGTTGAATCAGTATATTCATCTACATGGCCCCTTATTTCTGACATGACATCCTCCATCAATGTAATCTAGCTGATAAGAGTGGTAATTGCACGTTTGAGATCTATCTACAATGTGTCTGATGTTTCCCTCGGCTCTAAAGGAATTTGGTCATGGCCATTACATTACTCCTTGACAATTTTTCTCCTTTAGGCTCCCCATATTCTGAAGCGTGCTGAGAACTTACACTTCTTAGGTAGCTCACTGCACTGGTCACATGACAGCCTAATGAACTCTAGATAATTTTTCAGGTTTTCCCACCCATTACCCCAGATGGGAAAGTCATTTATCAACAGCTCTTGAACAGTTGTACATCCAGAATTATACTCAAGTCTGGAAAGATTAAACTCTATTTGAAAATAGACTCTCAGTACCTTATTTTCTTACACTTTGTAACTCCATATAATACACAGGCAAGACAAACTGACATTTTATTTCAAATAAGGCCAGTGTAAATAGACCAACTACATTGAAAGCATTTTGCAACATTTTAAACAGAGCTACAATTTTAGATAATTTTGGGATTAAGTACATCAGCATACATTAGATAACTCCTGTATATACACAAGTGGTGAAAAGAAAGATGGTTGTGAAATTCATATATGCAGATTACAAATTTAGCTGAAGGTCCCAACACTCCCAAAAGATAAGAGATATATACAGCAAAGCAAGACTCCCGCACACTAAGTTTATTTGTTGGGGCGCTGTACTCTATCCCCATTACTGTATACATATGAGTGTGTGTTTGTGATAGATTGCTGTACCTCACTGAAAGGTAAATTCTCTAAGATAGAACAATTTCATATGTAGTACATTTTGTCTTTCGGCTTTTCCTGGTTTACTCCTCCTTAATTGTATTTATTTTCTTTGCTTCAGGACTTATACAGTTGAGTCTCAAACATGAAACGAGAACCCTGGCTAGGAGAAATAGTTAGCAAAATACAACCTACAGGTCCTTGACCCTCATTTCACTATCATAGAATAGACAGAAAAGATTAGTTGTACCTTTAAAATGGTTTATTTATAGCAGCCTTTTTACTTATTGCCTATGTTTGAGATCAGGAATAACCCCAAAGGCATGCAAAGTTTCCAGACTGGTCTAGTTCTGATGCCTTCATTTTAGTTTCAAGTTTTCCACTCTGCATGATATGGTTTTAATTTGTTTACACCAATTCAGCAGTTCTGAGATTATATCTAGAATTAAATTTTATTTTATTTAAACTTCGGCATAAAAGAATTACTCGTTATCAGAACTGCAACTGTGCATAAATACTGTGCCTAAACATCCACACAACGTATATATAAAACAAAACATCAAGTAAAACAGAAAATGATTTTAGATGGATTTTTCTTGCAACAGTAGGAATCTAAGCCTGGCTTCTAGGTTTGTCAGCATCTTATCTTATGATGCTCAGTTGTCTTCTCTTTGTCCTACATGCACAAGAGCTCATTGTGGTTGATCACAAACGTACAGAAGCCTTAGGGTCTCCCATCTAATAGTGTTTGTTAGATTCATAAATCATTATTTAATAGGCAGCTGGTACTGGCCTTCATGCTGTGGTGGTGCAGCGGTAGCATTGTTGCCTCACAGCAAGAGGTTCTCCCGTTCGATTCTCGGCTTGAGTGCGGGGGGGGGTGCCTTCTGTGTGGAGTCTGCATGTCCTTCCCATGGTTGGGTGGGCGTTTGAAAGACATACGTAAATGGGCGTGCCTTTGTTAAGGTTGAACGTTCAGCTGGCTCCTCGGCGTTCATGAAAATCTACTGTCAATCATTAGTGGACCGGAGTTTCGCTGTGACTACCCCTAACCATGAAAATATGAAAGACAACAACAACTGGCCAGTCGGTTACCTGCCAAGTAAATATGCTCCTAGACACCCTACTTATAAAGCAAATGAAGGATTTTGAGGCATGATCTCATATGTAGATCACAGATGTGGTAAATAAGACTATATTAGGGATTACCTTCATGACTAGATCAATATACACAAGAATTGTGGAGATTTGTTCAGAGATTTGTGCTTTAGAGTAAAATGCATCTTTTTCAATAAATGGACTCCTTCATGGCTTATGCCACCACCTACACCTGACATTAGTTTGTGTTTAAATATTTTGCTAAATTTGTATTACATGAGGATAGCTTCTAAAGCAACAGTGGAGGCTGAGAAACTTGAAGAGGACATTTTATTTCATGTAACGCATTTTAAAATGAAAAAAATATTTATGGTATTAACAGAGTTCAGTCATGACAAGTTTCAATAAAAAATGAAAGGAGGCACACAAATATATCTGCAAGAAAAATGCATGCTGTGATATGCTGTGGACATATTACTGCACACATTGGTTGGTTGGTCTGCATTATTACCACAATATGCATGTATCATAAAGGACGGGATGTGTGATAATGTCTGCTCCATGTACAACATGGTGTGTTATGAAGTGGCAGTGTTTATGTTATGCAGTCACCATCTGGGAAGACATTTTAGTTATGCAGTGTAATTTTACACTGTTAACAGATACAAAAGAATGGGTGGTAAATGATAGTACATGAAGCTCTGTAAAAAGACCCAACAGTAAAAGTGTTAATAAAATTACATAATGTTCACTAAAGCCATTGCTCAAGGATATTTAAAATTAGTGTTACTTTTTACTGTAAATCCTTCAACAAGTAATCTTACTCTCGTAGCAAATGGTATGATATTTTAATAAAGCCATAGCACTGACGACCCACCACTGGACCAGTAATCAAGGAGCCTCAATCCTCACCACTGGCACCAGTTGGGGATGTACACAGAGGATTACAAGTACATACATACATAGTATTTCCAGATGCACCTCTATGCATCACGTGCAATTTCCCTTAAGAGTACAGAGACCACAGTCAGCCCTGGGCTGGTTTCTCCCTCTTTCTCCAGATCCCCAATAAGACTCACCATTGGCACAGCTACAGGGTTGAGATCTCAGCTGAGTGGCCAAGCCAAGACCTCCAGCACCTTCTATGTCCAGCCAGTGCTTTGTGTCCCTGCCCAAGTAGCTGACGAACACACCTGGGAAAGGCTGGCACAGGTTTACTAGCGATGCCCTTTTTGCCCAGACTATAAGGTAGTTATCACTGCCACCACCCAACTCCTCATCAGCTACTTTAAGGTCTTTAACAAAGGGTGTCCAATCATACCGTACAATATCAATAGCAATACAAATGGTAGTTTGACCAAGAGCAAGGCCATTAGGAGTGAACCACACAGTGTCACCAAATAAACATGGAAGTACTCTCAAAACTTAAATATATCTAGACATATCAGCCCCAATAAAAGGTTTAAATATATTTAATAATAAATAATAAGAAGAAAATACTCATATTCACAGTGACAGAGTTCAAAACAACAGGAAATATTTAAAACATTGCAGGACAGTCTCAAAAAAAAAAAACCTAAACTAAGCTTGGCTATATTCTTGACTATATCTAAGAGTTACTACACCCAAGAAACTTACTTCATCAAAAGATGGATGTTATTGTAAATGGCTCTTGTCAGGCCCAAAACAGAATAGAAATGCATTGTCTCTCTCCAAGTTCTCAAATTAATATCTGAAATATTACTGCTGGGACAGCTTGCAGAATGACAATTTTTTGTCATCTGACTCTATTCCAGGTGAAACCCCCACGAAATTTGGCATTATTTAGTATCTACCTGTGAAAATATATAGATCCCAGATCTTTGGCAGATGCTGGAAGTCATAAAACTGCATTCCTTCATACTTTCAGAAGTGGTAATTAGGGGTCTATACAATAACATCGAAGTCTAAAAACATTGGCTGTTATAATATCGACCCCATTCAATCGAAACACCAGAAAACCAAACAGTCAGAATAGCAAATTTTTTTCCCATGGAAAAAATTAGCTGTTCCGACAAACATACACACAACTCAAGCACACCAAAATAAATAATACACACATACACTTCACAAAACCCTACACTAAACCAGACATACACCACTAGCTATCCACTTACCTTAACCCAACTCTAACCCTAAGGTCCCCAACTATCGCACACTCACCTTCCCGATCCCTAACCCTAACTCACCTACCCCACTCTAACCCTCATGTCACACAATCGCACATTTACCTGACCCGCACGCTAACCCTAACTCACCTAACCCACGCACAATCACCTTCATTTGCACACTTACCTTAACCCGGTGCGTAACCTTTGCTCCACAGTTGAGGAAATAGCGAAGCTGCAGAAACAGCCCACTGAATACTTTCCCTAGGAAAGTATTTGGTGCTCTGTAGCTTCACTATTTCAAGCGTTCGCTCTACTGGGTTTGATATTATAACATTTGAAGTTTTTGAACTTCGATGTTATAATATAGACCCGTAATTAGTTCACTCCAAAGACAATACAGAAAGCTTTCTAGTTTTAGACATTGCATCTCCTTGCTGCACTGAAATTGAAAGATGCCATATTTTACTGTGTAGTCATAAAATAATTTAATTTCAGTTAACTTTCCAAAGTTAACCTCATGTATTCCAGTTTCCATGGTTAAAATATATACATTTAAACAGTTAAAATAGTGCATGTACATTTATATTCTCTTCTATCCCATTAGGGCTCACTGCGGTTACATTTTAATGAGCACTTTTCAAAATATCCCTTCAACACATCTGTACAAACTAGTTTCATATACATACAATATGCAGTTCTAATACAGTCATAACACAAGCATCTGACACAAATCATGTTGATATTCACCAATGACAATTATTTACTGAAATCCAGCTAGCTGGGCTGGCTATCTCCCTTTGTCACACTATCTATACAGATTAAATGCTTCCTTCCTTTGAATCAAACAAACATGTCTAAAATACACAAGATGAACAGCTTACTAAAAAAGCAACACAGATCACACAATTAATGCAATTAAACTTCCATAGGTTCCACCTCCACTGGGATCAACAAAAAAGCTACCATCCATTAACCTACAAGCTTTACAGCATTTGCAATGATAGATGCCTTTACTTAACAGTTTTATGAACAATGTGCAAGATGAAACAATATGATGCTTCCTACATAAATTCTGTAAGTTAATTAAAATACAGGTCCTTCCCCAATTCTCCAACTGTTTTGTGTCAGCAAAGTACCTTCCAGTTATCCTTTAGAATGGCCTTAATCACCATTGCATTCTATATCCTATATGTCAACATTCATAATGATTTTTACCAGGACACTATGGAAATTCCTCTACTGTTTACTGGGATATTTTCAAAGTATACTTGAACTACCACCAACTCGGGCAAATTATACCTCACTTAAACGTTCCTGGTTATATTAGTGGAGAATTTTTAATCTCGATCACCCCACATCATGTGCATCATCTTCTTTGTGATCTTCAAAAAAATGTGCAGGTTAGTTCAGACGTTTTCAAGAGACCTTTCTACTTAGTAAGAGCTACTATATGGACCCCATATTAAGTTATTTTGAAAACATGATCTCATTTTTAGGTGTCATTTTCCAGTTGTTTTGGGTCAGCTAAGTGAAGGTGTTCTTTTTCCATAATTCATGCATATTTTCTTTATAGATTATGAAGGAAGTCAGGAAGAAGCAAGTCAATGTTTAGATTCTCATTTTCCTCACAAATGACAAATACTTTTCTGATGAGTATGTATTAAAGATAATCTTGCTATTTAATGGGTAATGATTTTCTTTAGACAGATGTGAAAAGAATTCAATGATCTACCAACATTTACATGGAAGATGTACAGACAGAAGATGGAGCCCTTGTATCTACCCTAAGTCGATACAAGAAAAGCCTAAAACAGTATTTTAAGTCACATTGGCTATGTCCTTGCTCTAAGCCTGACTAGCACTTGTACTATTATTGTAAGGTAACATTTTCTTGGCTACTCTACTGGATTGCAATTTTGAAGATTTTTACCTTATCTAACCTTTATTTTTTTTTAATTGTACAACTTTCTTCCTACTATAGACTATTGACAGTTACTAACATGTTTCACGTTTTATATAATGTCTTTAAGTTTTATGTAGTGTTTTTCTGTTTGTACCTTGGAGCTTTTCTCCCCGGGCCTACGCTGAAAATGAACATGTATCCAGTCTGACTATCCCGGTCAACAAATGTAAAATAAAATAAAAAAATAAATAAAAATTTCCAGATTCTAATATTTTCAAGAAACGCTGAAGTGCAACATCGGGAATGTTTTTTTCTTATACAAAGTATACTCTAGACTGCATTCAAGCACTGTGCATACCTAAAATGCAAAGTGAGGTATAATTTGGACTATACTTCCTGAATATTGCTGCCTTTAACAATGGCAACAAGGCTGCAGATAGACTGCAGCACCGAATAACCACCTCTATAACAGGCAGATATACCGAATAACCACCTCTATAACAGGCAGATATAAGAATAGGATGCAGTCACAAACCAATTTATATATTATAACTGGAAAAGGTCTTCAGACCAGTCTACTTAAGTGAATGAATGAACAGACAAATATTTGTTTTAAGAGCCAACTAATAAGATGATGATCTTGTTTGTGAATGTAATAAACTTGGAAATCCTTGGCATATATTACAGAAATTAGCTTTTCATGCAGTTTTAAGTAGGCATTACTGTTAGTGGTAAGACGTACATAAATAGCACTTTAACTTGCCGTAGTGATTACACATGCTCACAGATATATGCAATGGCACTAAATTCTTATACTTTAATAGCAACATTATTTTGTATTTTTTTTTGTAAATGCAAGGCTTTTTGCTGGGATGCCACATTACATCTTATATAACAAATCTGTACAATACTGACTTGATTTTCATAATGTAAAAAAATGGAAACCCTACTAATACTGAAATCCTTAGACAAAAAGGCACATTACAGTAAATGAAAAATGATAACACCATTGTACAGTAACATTGGCAAAGACAGAAGTAACAGTAAATATTTCTTGAAAAGTACTTTTACATGTGGCAGATGTAATACGAATTCCACATAAAAGTTATAATTTAGCCGTCCAACGATAGATGGACTGTACAACTTTCAGTAACTTAACCAAGCTATTTTTAAAGAAAACATGCAGATAAAATGAAAAGGCAAGAAAAAAATTAAAACTTTAATAAAAAATAAGTGTATAAATATGCAGAATATGAATGATTTTGAAACTTCACACTCAAACACATTTAAATTAAAGAGGTATAAACAGATATGTTTAGCAACCACTAGGGAAAACAATTAGCACTGCAATTTTTTACTCTTCAATAAGACCTTCTTTGCCAAGGGTTTTCCTTTTACCAGGAAACTAATTGCATTCAGTCCAATTACACACAGCATTCATACATTTCCAAATGATTCATATAATCAAGCACTTCTGAAGTCCTTGGAAGTAACATCCAGTACTTAAATTCTGTCTGATTTGCAACATGAACAGCAAAAAGGTACTTTTTCAAGACACTGTATCGATTTCAGACATGTAATCGCCACACCAATGACTGGTACTTTCATATGCCAACAATAATGTACACAACCTGGGATTTGCTTTTAAAAATACATATTGTGGCATTCCTGAGATACAACAATCTTAGAGACGGTAAATGTAAGCAGCAAGGGTGTGAGGGTGCAATGTAACCCTATGTTCAGGGGCCTTGCCTCAATGAATTGATTTTTGTAATTGTGACCACTGAGCATGGAGGTTGTGACTGCACTTATGACAGAGAATCACAAAAGAGCCATTTCTTTAGAAAGTCGTCTTCTAACATAAAAATGCTAAACAAGTAACACAAATATCTACAGATCTACCACTTTTATGTTGCTTTCTGCAAAATGAAATAAAAGTTATATCCAGATGAAAACTGACAATAACTACAAGAAAAATTAAGACAGGTGATACAATTCTCACAGTAGAAAGTATCCATTATAACGTTACACATTTATGTTAGAGCATGTGTGCATCCTTTACTATCTCAGGTAAAATTTTCCATTTATCTGAAATGATTCATTTTATGGCATACACGACCCTGGAAGGAGGAACAGTATAATCTAACCCAGTACCGATAGGGAGATGCTGCCATTTGATACATGTTGGCACAAGTGTGGTTTATAAAGGTTATTCATGCATAGATCACTACAACTTCAGGATTATGCAGCCTTGAAGTCGTAATGAACCGAGACACCATAATGCTGTGCTACATGAATCTTGGGTGCATGCCCTCAACAGGTAACATTTTAAAATGTTTAACATAACAAATGGCTTCAACAGAACTTAGTTCAGAGAAGGTTATATTTAGCTGCTGTGCTTTCAATCCTTGAAAGCTTCAGTAAAGTGCATTTAGAGAATCCCATTTCATGCTCTGTCATGTTCCCTTGCCTTACTTGTGTGTGATGTGAAATATATCTCATAGAGCAGCTGATCATTTTTTTGACTGTTACTGCTCTGCTTCCTCCTGATTGGAAATGCAAACAAAACCCTGACAGAAATGCATCACTATAGGTTCCATTACAGATGACATACAGAAAATGGATTCAAACCTGGTCACCTAATTTTATACAGTACTATCTGCATCATAAATGATGTCTGGGATTGAGTTACCCACTGCATACATGACATCTGTAGTACCTTCGAAACCTGACTAAAGACGTACTCAAATGATTCCTCTTGGACCCCCAATCCATCCCAAAAAAATATTACATTCTCCATTCTCTTTTTCGATTGTATGGACCAGAATGGAAATTGCACATTAGCTATAGCAGTTGTGTAACCATCACCTAGCTTTTCCATCACAGTGTTTTCCACCAAGAATGGGAATTTAGAAATCTCTACTGCCTTGCTAGCATTAATAATATACATATGATTTGTGTAGATTACTGTCTATGAGTGACTTGGGGATTCAAAGAGCTATAACAGACGCCCATGCTGCCAATTAGGAAGGGAATGGACAGGGATGATTTTTAACTGCACTGAACAGTGAAAGGTAGATTGAGTAGTAACAGCCTACCCAAGCTGCTACAAACTTTTTGATCATATATGACACCCACAGGAACTTCTACTCTAATGTCAGTAGTTGTCTTCTTGGAAGGGCATTAAAAAATCTGGAAACAATGACCTCGTCTGTATATTCTGCACCCAGTAACTATTATGACTATTCCTCCATGTTCGTTGTTTTAGAGTTCAACTGACTTCATCTGTATATTCTGCACCCTGTGACTATTGCTCCACATTCCATGTTTAGAGTTTATATGCAGAAGTGTAATCTTGTTCATCACTGAAAATATCAATCAGCAAGACCAATGACTACATGTGTTCGAAGACTAAAAACAGTTTCTTAGTATGAGCACTGCGCTACAATTAGTGCCTACAAAAAAGTATAACCTGTTTGTGCAATACCAAACCACTACATAACAGACACCCATTATACCTGCTGTCTGTATCTGCAGATATGCCTTATTTACTCAGCTATAGTGAATTGGAGTGCTTTGTGCCACCTCTGGGTTTACAAGCACAATTAAAGGATGGAAGCCAAGCACTTAAATATAATATTTTTGACCATATAATGTTAACTTTGGTATTTGTGACCATCCATATAATGCTATATTTTGTAGTTAATTTTAAAGAAACTGTTTTGGATAACTTGTGAGGCATGAATGTGCTGTATAATTAAACACCAAGACACTTGCTCCATCTTGTGGGGTGTGTAGGTAATATATACAGACTATTTATGGAAGGGGTAGTTGGTGTTCATTTTCCATGTGTCTGTCTTATTACATGGTGTTAAATAATTTACTCTAAAAGAATGCATCACCTTTGTCAAGACCAGTATCGAGTAAATCATTGTCAGGGACCACAAAATGACCAAGTCCCACCATGTCCAGAAGTCTAAACCTCAAGATGCACGCACTCAAAACTCTCCTTAGCATGGAGAACATCGATATCTGTGCAGTAACAGAAACCTGGTTCAAGGCTCCCGAGAGCACCCCAGCACTACCAGGTTATACCTCATACCATGCTTTTCGGCCCCAAAACTTGGACCGAACCACAAAAGGAGGGGGAGTATCAATATTCGTCAAAGATACCCACACCTCCAGGTTGGTGGCACAGCACAAAGCATCAGAGACTATCCATGTGCAACTAACTGTGGGTAAAACTGCCTTCCAGTTTATAGCCTGCTACAGACCACCCTCCCAAACACAGGAACCCCACTTGGCCTTCCTGAGAATACTGGAAAATATGAAGGTCTCTCCAAACACCATTATATTGGGCGAATTCAACTACCCAAACATAGACTGGGAGCATTACTCTAGCTCCAACACCCTAGCCCAAAGGTTCCTAGAATTTATAAACTCAAATGCTATGGAACAACTTGTTACCACTCCCACAAGAGGGGAAAACATACTGGACCTGATCATCACCAACATGGGGACACTATGCTCCAGACCAGAAGTGTATCCCTCACTGGTAAGATCAGACCATAAACTAATCTCACTGGATATTCACATCCCGACCCCACCCCCGCCCAGAAAACCACAGTGAAAAACTTCTCTAAAGCAAATTTCACACGCCTCAAAACCGAGGCGAAATCCTTCAAAGCCCCGGGCCTGTGGAAAATACGGCCCAGACCACAGAATCCTTTATAAACGCATTCTATGAACACCTTCAGAAATGCATGGATCATGCAATCCCAAATAAAACCAAGACCCAATCCTCCAAAGGCAGACGTCCTGTCTGGTGGATCCCAGCCATAAACAAACTATACAATAGAAGGAGGAAGCTACTACATGATAGAGCAAAATCCCAAAAAGGGAAGGCATCTCTGATCAGTATTAGCAAAAAACTACGGGCACTCATAAAATCGTCTAAGGCCAGCTTTGAGAGAAAAATTGCACAGGACACTACGGATAATCACAAGGCTTTCTTTAGTTATGTTAGGAACCTGGGTGGGAATTCCCAGATATGCTCAGAATTAGTCCAAAATGACAAAAAATACACTGAGCCCACAGACATTGCCAACATCCTAGCTGACAGGTTCAGTGCAAACTTCTCCCCCCTCTCCCCACCAAAAGGGCAAATATCTATCCCAACAGAGTGCTGCCCCCCTGACATCTCAGATGCTCAGGTAAGAGCCGCCCTCTCCAAAGCAAAAAACACAGCATCAATGGGACCAGATGGTGTCCCAGGCTGCGTCCTACATGAACTCCAAGAAGGGCTAAACCCAAACATAAAACTACTTTTCAATCTTAGCCTTACTACAGGATATGTACCCAAAGAGTGGCGTACAGCAACAGTGGTCCCTCTCCACGAAGGTGGTGCCTCAACGGATCCTAGAAACTATCGCCCCCATAAGCCTGACTAGCTTGCTCTGCAAAGCTATGGAAAGGATCATCATGGACCTCATAAATAAAGATATTGGGGACCTACAGACACTGGATCCTACCCAGTTTGGCTTTGTTAAGGGCAGATCCTGCCTCTTAAACCTGGTCGATTTCTTTGAAACAGTCACCAAGGCCATTGACGAGGGGAAGGTGGTCCACACAGCCTACCTGGACCTCGCAAAAGCCTTTGATACAATATCCCACTCGGGCATTATAGATAAGCTCACCAGCTTAAATATAAACCCCTATGTCACTAGATGGGTTGCAAACTGGCTCAAGGACAGAACCCACATGGTTAGAATTGCTGGAGCCATGTCAGACTCCAAACCAGTTACAAGTGGCGTCCCACAATGCTCAGTCCTGGGACCTCTCTTGTTCGGTATATATTTCTCGGCGGTACAGGCCAACACGGAAGGACTGTGGCTGACCAAGTTCGCAGATGACTGCAAACTGGGCGCCATAATCAACTCTCCAGCCGACACAAGCATCCTCTAAAAGGGCCTCATAGAATCAGACAACTGGTGCCAGAGCCATGGCCTCAAGCTAAACGCCAAAAAGTGTATAGACATCCCCTTTGGCAAAAACAAAGTGCCCACAAATTACCACATAGGTGGTAATCCATTAAGTACAGAAGAAGTCATTAGGGACCTGGGGACCCAAGTTGATAGCAATCTCTCATTTGACAACCACGTGGCCAAAGTGGTTAGAAAAACATTTTATATAGCCCACCTATTCATGAAGGGATTCACATCTAGATCAGAGGAGGTCATCGTACCTCTTTACTCATCCCTCATCAGGCCCATAATTGAGTACAATGCCCCTTTTGGGATGTACCTTACCAGACACCTGCAGCAACTGGAAAGACCCCAAAAGTACCTCACCAAGAGGATCAAAGGGCTCAAACAGATGCCATATGCTGCCCGGTTAAAGAAACTCCAGCTCTACTCTGGCATACCGCCTGCTCAGAGGCGATCTGTGCCTGACGTATAAAGCCATGTCCAACCCGGAATTAATGGACATGCTGCACCTCAGAAAATCCAAATCCCATCGAGCTACACGCTCGAGAGACTTGAACCTCAGCACTGAAATAAATAGGACATGCTGGAGGGACAGATTCATAACCCAGAGGCTCCCTTCACTCTGGAATAAAATCCCAGTCCAGGTTAGGCAGAGTCCCACATTGACTCTCTTCAAGAGGAATCTTGATGAGTGGATGGGAGATCGTAGGTTTACCCCGGCTATCACTTCTGTGTCACTGTTAGACAGAGGCACAGTATACTAACCTCAAAAAAAGGCATAGCAAAATAAATTTAAAATGGGTGGTGAAAGCCAAAACACACTCTGGCTAGGCTTATAAATGCCCTAGGGCAGATAGGTTCATAGGTTCATACTAGGCTATGAATCTATGTCAGGACTAGCCATTTGGGTGGAGCAAATGTTGTCTGTACATCATTTGGTCACATTGACTAATGTTGATGTTCCATGCCAACCCCATGTGAGAGAGATGAGACATTTCATGACCTTCCAAGTGATAATTATCTGTCACTGGAAAGCCTGAAAATTGCTTCTTGGGAACTGACTTGGATTAGTGCTACTGCTTTGCTCCTGATGAGAGAAGGAACAGAAGGGAACTGCTATCCTGATGGTCTTTGATTGGGCAGCATTGTGTGGGACTTCAGTGAGCGGGCTGACTGCAGTTGAACTTCATTGAGAGGCCTGCTTGAAGTTTTGGTAACAACCTATTTGGGGCCCTTGTGCATCTTGGCTTTCTGTTGCATCCAGCTGCTGTGGGTTTCATCCATTCTACCAAGAGAAGACTATGGCAAATGTGCTTAACACATCAACACCTGGGTTAATGCAACTCCTCAGGAAGCATCTTGAGATTAGTGCTACTCTTCACTTCTGGTAAGAGAAAGAAAAATGATCATTGATTCCTAGCTATGTTTATCTCTGTTGAGATCAACACAATCTCTACTCCCAGAAGACAGCACTTCCAGTAATCAACTACAAACCTCATTAGGTGCTACAACCCTTATCAACCCATATTAGTAGCACTTGGAATGATGGACTTACTTTTCAACAGTCTCTGTAGCCAACCTGACTGAAATATTGATTAAGCAATGTAGAAAGGGCCTGAGTTTACTGACAACCACCTAATACTTAAACTGACACAGTGTTTAAAAGATTTTGTTATATGTTTTGAGACAAAGCTCTGGACATAACACCACTAAAAATAGCAAACAGGCTGCAAGCAACACACAATATCACACTATACCTAGGGCACATAGTACAGACCAGACACAAAGACCTACATATGCTGAGGCTTTTAAAAGTTACCTACCCAAACCACAAAGGCCTCTTAAATGTAATCTAAGAAACAGGTACCCTCGGCAACCTCAAACACTCAAATGAAACAGCACTCACCATGATACATGCATCTAAGGCTCCCAGTGTCTCAAATCAAAAGCTTATAAGGCAAACCTTCACACAAAGCAATATTCTAATCACAGAGGACTCCATAATGCTCACACTAATGCACTCCTTATCAGGATGAGTAAGGAGAGTCACAGCTAGTTGATTCCTGGTTGCTAGGATTCGCCACATCACGCCTTTGCACCAGAAGTACATGTGACACAATCATAGTACAAATGGGAAAAATATGAGAAATACCAACCTGGACGATATGAAGAAAGACAGAGCACACAGAATGTGACCAAGGCAGTTATGAACCTAGCCCTGAGCAATAGTCTACCATCACCACAAATAACTCCTCAATATGAACAAAATATTACTGACTTCAACAACTGTCTTAGCTTCTGGTGTCATTCAAGGAGGTTCCAATATATATACATTTCCACCTTATAGTGCCTTTTTTCTTTATATACACAATGTCAGTCTTCAAAAGCTTCTACCTTAATAAAAGAAAATCTGAATAACAAAGATATTGCTGCTCAATGCCAGGAGCCTCAAAAAAAAAAAAAAAAAAACTTTACTCCTTAAAAGCAGCGCTTAACTCTGAAATACATAGATATAAGCATTGTCATGGAGACCTGGTTCATGAACATGGAGAGTTTCCCATCACAGTGGAGTTTCAACATGTACACCACATATTTACATACACCACACTAGAAGATGACACTAAAGGTGGTAATGTCTATATTCATAAAACAAAATATCACCTCCATGCTCATAACACAGAGTAATGACCTGGAACTCCTGCACATCCAAATGACCATTAATAAAACACCTCATCATAGCTGACTATAAGACCCATATCTGCTTCCTAACACTAGTATGGAGTCTCTACGCATTAGGAAAACACCATTCTCCTAAAGGGCTTCAACCATACCCCATCAACTGAGAGTCTTACACATCCCCTAACATGTATGCCCAGAGATTTCTGGACTTCATAAATACAAAGTCTCTGGACCAGTTAGTCCACACTTCAACTATGGTACACAAACTACTCTACTTGTTCCTCACTGATATGGGATAACTGTTTCCATCAGTTGTAACATCCTCCCTCATCAAATCAGACCATAAATTACTCACATGCACCACAATTCTGAAGCCGGAAGCATTCTCAAATACCTTGGTATTAAGACATGACAAAGGCTAAGCTACAAAAACTGATTGATGTGGCTAAATTCAACATCCCCCACTAACCTGATGACACCAATGCATATGCAAATCCCTTTACTGACAAATTGTATGCACATTTGAATAGCTGCATAGATGCACCTGACCCCTGAGAATCAAATACAATGTTAAATTTAAAAATAACCCCTACAGTGAAATCTAAATATAAAAAGGTTTTACAACAATAGAGGAACTCAGACTCAGTAAAAAATGTAACTATCAAGATGTCAGAAATGCTGCTGCTAAAGTTATGAAACTCCATTTTCTAATCAAATCAACCAAAGTGAAATATGATGCAAAAATAGCTACCTAGAAAAAGACAACCATAAAGCCTTCTTTAACAATGTTAAAAACTTCAAAAACAAATACCACACTGGATAAAGCTAATAGACCCCGAGGACATAGAGAGTCTAGCAACAAATAAATTTAGCTCTTCCTTCATTCCCCTTTCTTTTCCCTTACTTTACCAGATCACATCAACACATTTACAGACTTCCCCCTCAACTCTCCCAAGAACAAGCCCTCAAAGCACTTTCCAAGGTCAAGAAAGTACAGTTGTTAACTAAGCAAATATGGGACTGGAAAAAGGAGATTCTGCTGACAGGGATGACTGCAATTAGGGATATAGGCAATAGATGAGGGGACTGGAATTTATTGGAAAAGCTGTCAAAATAACAAAAGTAGTAGTAGCAAATTAGAGAGGGAAAGGTAATAGAATGGGATGGGATGAGGCCAAGAATTTATTTGGACAGCAGGCTAGAGATGCCTTCCTTATCAAGGCTTGATTGAATATAGACAAAGAAAGAAACGGGATCCTAACAAAAAAAAGCAATGTTAGAGGTTTTAGTAGAATCTAGAACAGAAGCTGCAGTTAAAAAAGGAATAATTAGTAGAGAATATACAATAATGCATGAAAACTATAAGAATCATTGTAGGTTAGAAAGAATTAGGAAGAGACTGGATAAGCAATCCACAAACAATGGGAGATGTATGCCTCCCAAATATGCAAGTCTAGAAGACTTAGGATCTTTGCTTGGAAGTGTTTACATAGGCTTTTTTATACCCCAAGTAGACTCCAAAGAATTTTCCTCGGCTAGAAAGCAAATGTTGGATGTGTGATGTGGAAGAAAGAGGTAATTGGGAACATTTTCCGGGAGTTTAATGAGTCAGCAGACTAAAGATTCCCTGCAGATTACTCTGTCAGATACTGGGTGAACAAACTGGAGTAAGGAAATTATTTGTTGAGCTATGATACAGAATAGGAATTGCCTAGGCATACTAAGGCTGAGTCTAAATATGGTGGGTGCCAAAAAAGCAACTACTAGAAAATGGAAATCAATGTCTAAACTGTACTAGAAGCAGTAAAAATAGTAACACAGACAAAACAATTAGAAATGGGATCTCTGGAAAAGTGTAGGAGCAAATGGGTGTATATCACATTGTCGAACTTTTAAAAGTTCGAACGTCATATGGTCAACACCATATCATCAAACTTTTAAAAGTTTGAAAGTTTCAACGGAGATCTCCGTACAGTGCGGAATGGGTAGATTTCCCTTTTCTGCACTGTAGTGTGATCTCAAATTGGTATATTTAAAGAGCGGGGGGTGTGGGGGTGCAGGGGAGCTTGCCCCCCTGCTTAAACCATTCAGGTAGGTTTTTGCTTTGTTTTATTTTATTACATTTTCGAACTTTTAAAAGTTTGATCATATGGTGTCAACCATATGATGTTCGAACTTTTAAAAGTTAGATTATAAGATACAGACGCGGAGCAAATTACATATTAAAAATGGGAATTGTTGGAATAAAACACACAATAACAGGATCTCAATGTAGTAAACAGCATCTGATAAAAGTCCAGCAGTGCTTATACTAACAACTTATGATGCATAATGCTTTAATATTTAAAATGGGTGCCTTTAAGTTGTTAGTATAAGCACTGAAGGTGTAATCTGCAAGCTTTGCTTGGTTTGGAGTGTGTTTTCAATTTAATAAAGCTGAAGAACGTTTCTGTTGGTTTATTTATTTGATGAATTGTAGGAATACATACAGAGGACGAACGAGGTTTAAAAAAGGCAGGATTTGAATGAACTATGTAGTATTTGACTGACAGTGACTGGATAGATAATTTTAGTTGCAAACATTGTATGTCATTTATGTCAATATGGTTTGTGATGTACATTTGCAACTAAAATTAAGTCAGTATGGTTTTCATTTATATAAATGTATGACTGCCTATGTCATAAGTGATAATTTCATAAAGGTGTTTCTTGTTTGTGTCATATGTGCTATTTTAATAAAGGTGTTTCTTGTTTAAAAAAAAGTACACTTTACATAAATTTACTATAACAGTAGAAGTTTGAATGATCACTGCTGAAATAACCTTATCTGTATTGGTTCTGTCCTGACAAGGATACAACAGCCAGACAGCTTCCACAGTTTCAGGGCACCTTCCATGTGCTCATACCTTAGGAAGCTCAAGTTGACCTATCTCAGTTTGAGGGCCAAGCCCTCTTTCACACCAGATGAGAGTTGGAGGCTGAGCCTAAGATGACAAAACTAGGAGTAATAGACACAGACAGACACAGACAGACACACAGACACAGACAGACAGACACACAGACAGACAGACACACAGACAGACAGACAGACAGACAGACAGACAGACAGACAGACAGACAGACAGACAGACACACACACACACACACACACACAGACACACACAGACAGACACACAGACAGACACACACAGACACACACAAACACACACAAACACACACAAACACACACAAACACACACAAACACACACAAACACACACAAACACACACAAACACACACAAACACACACAAACACACACAAACACACACACAAACACACACAAACACACACAAACACACACAAACACACACAAACACACACAAACACACACAAACACACACAAACACACACAAACACACACAAACACACACAAACACACACAAACACACACAAACACACACAAACAACAAAAATGGGATGGAGGGAGGGAGCGGTTACTACACCAGTGACAATTCAAATATCTACCATTATGGTAAGTTTACTTACACAACTGTATGTTCATCATATTGATCACCACTGAAGTAGCATTGGCTATATGAGTAGATTACCCTAAACTGCAACATTTGGTAGGAGGAAAGAGAAAGGACCAGGAACCCCTGGAGAATGATCCTAGCAAGGTGTGATCTAATCCTAGAAAAGGAATCAAGCTTGCAGTGTTTTGTAAAAGGCTGCACAGATGAGCAAGCTATTTCTAGAATGTACCCCTTTCCAAAAGCTATAGATGAAGCCAAGACCATAGGTGAGTGAGCCTTGACCCTTCCTGGAATAGTTTTGTTGTGGTGAGAACAAAAGGTAACAGCCTTAGACAGCCATTTGGAAATACTCAGTTTTGACACAGACTGTCCCCCTTCTTACCTTCACAAGAAATGAGCAAGATCTGAAAGATTTTGCTCTGGCAAGACAGCACCAAGAGTTGTTTGGGGACATCCAAATTATGCAGTATCTTTTCTCCCCCATTTTTAGGTTCAGTAAAGAGCACAGGGTGATGGACAGATGGATCTATAGCTTTGCTTAAAGTAAACTTGAATACCACTTTAGGAATAAAATACTAGTTCTCAAAGAAACCTAATCTCTGTGGAAAATGAGATAGAGGTGACTGACCATAACAGCGTGCAACTCAGATACTTTCTTTCAGCAGTCAGTGCAAACAGTAACAGTTTAACATGGTGAATACTTCAAATAACTGGTTCAAATGGAATGTGCTAGCTTCTACCATAAGATCCCAAGCAGGAACCACTGGTTTTCTTGCAGGTCTCTTATGCAAAGTTCTTTCAACAATTTTCATGTGAGAATATATTGAAACAAGTAGTAAAAAAGGCCAAAAGATAGTAATACACACAAATATTGTATAAGCAGAGAAACAATAGGCCTGAATGGGTGCTGGTTATGTTGGTGGCACCAATTAGAAAACGTTTCCATTTCTAATTTTTGACTTTCTACTAGCAGACTTTCTTGCCTCCATTAGTACCTGCTGCACATTCTCAGCAAATGGGTGTCTAAAGGAAATCAAGACCCTATCATTCAGGCAATCAGGTGGAACTGGCTGAATTTAGGGGGTATCAAACAAAACTGGTCTTGTGTGACTAGATACATTCTGTGAGAAGCTTGTAAGTAATTAGCCATGGCCATTTCCAAATGAAGGGAACCACTGTTGCCTGGATCACAAGGGAGACATCACAATGATCTTGTGGCAAGAAAGAGTAATGTAATGGCATCAGCTGCCTTGTTTTATAGCACTGACAACCTAACATCAGTCTACAAGTGACAGCAGCTGACGCAGAAAAACATTGACTCTGGTATTTCGGCCGGCCGAGGGCTACCACAGCAGGGATAAACCACAGGTGATGACTGCAACAGTGAAACACAAAGAACATCATGTTCAAACAGTGACTGTGGAGCTGTTGCATTCAGTGGAGGCGTTGTACCTTTGGAAGATCACAATGTAAACAGAATGGTTATTTGCAGTTCAATTTGGGAGGATTATGAGAAATGCAGAGCTAGACCAAAAGATACTGTAACTATAAAAACATATGCAGCTGCAGCATCAGCTACAGCTAACAAAAATGTTTCAACTGGTGGGATGTGTTTTAATAATGATATAAATAGGTAAAGTGATATTACATTTTACACTCTTTGGGAAATCCAGTTAATTTTGAGCAATTAATTGACAAAAACATGAACTTCTATATTAATGACTCAATCCCTGGGGGACCTAAGCCACAATCATAATACTGGTGGCTCGCTAAAAGATTTGATTTATGTGTGAAAAAAAAGTTTTTAAGATCAAACAGCTACAGATGGATAATGCATATCCATCGAGGTGCTTGGAATTAAAAATTGTAGCTCAAGGATTAAGAGTTTTTTTAAAAGTCCATTTTTTAAATTTTAGTGATGAAATGTATATGGAGTTTACTGAGATGTTTGATAGGCATGGTTTTGAATTAATGAAAAAAATAAGTATAATGATGTTAAACTTTGCCATTCATTGAAAGAAGATGAAGAGTTGAACCTGGATATCAAAAATGGTTTGATTTTGAAGAATGGGAAGGGTTTACATTAAGTACCTTTCCATTATTTAAAGGAAAATTAGGAAACTAGAGAGGGACACTAAGCAATATGTAGAGCAGCAGGCATACAGCAAATAGTTTTTAAACAATCTTTTAAAAACAATAGTGTTCATTCACAGAAAATACATTTTAAACAAAGATTACCAGGAAAATAACAAGACTCATTACAGACAGGAAGGCAGGAAATCAGGATTGTTTTTCCAAATCAGTTCTCAGAGACAAGGGCAGAACCGGAGGCATTTAGATTCAGAACAGGGTAAGCACCAGTCTCCATCTGTAAACAGATGTAAGAAGGGGAAAGCTTGGGTTCCTCCACAGTTTCCAGGAACATTGTCCATACACTTAATGGTTTCCATATCTACAATTATACTAACGATATTGTAACCAAAGAACATTTTTCTCTTTTTAAAAGGCTTAAAATTTTTGCCCTCAAAAAAGTTAGGTTTACTAGACATTTTAACTGAAACCAAACTGAACATTAGGAAACTAAATTTGGCAATATATCTTAAAAAGAAAGATAATGGAGGCAATTGTGACGATTAGCAAGGATAGAGATGCAAGAAAGAAAAATGTGTTTAATCTCCCTTTACACTGTACCCTTAGCATACTGGAGAAAGCCATCATAGATACAATAATAAAAGTTAAAATTATAGTAACACAAATAAAGGGGAGAGAGAACTATTTGAAAAACTAAGGAAAGATGAAACCATATGCAATATAAAACCTGATAAGGGTGGGGGTACTGTTCTATTTTACTCTTTGGATTTATTCCAAAGCCATTTACAATTTATTAAGAGCCTGACACTTATTCTCCAGTGTCCATTAATGAAGTTAATATTAGCTATCAAAGAATTGATTCGCACCTTTGTGAGTTTTTATTTGGACATGTACAACGTGTTGAGGGTAAAAAACCCTGTTGTAGTTACAATTTCTGGTATCCTAGAAATCCACAAAAACTTGGAAAAGCCACCTTGGCCAATATTTGCAGAATGGGTATGTATATATATATATATATATATATATATATATATATATATATATATATTTATATTTATATACACACACAAAGCCTAATTTTAGTAATTTGTATTTAGAATTTAATTTAGAATTAGTAAAAAAAAGCATTGTGAAAGGGCAGTGTATTATGGCTGCCAGGATAACATCATACTATGAAGATGTAATGAAAGAGCTCACATTAGTAGCCAACATGTTTTTAGCTCGTGGCTATCCTACCCATTTAGTTGTGGACATAAGTGGGTGTGTGCAGACCCAATGGGTTAAGCAATACAAACACTTATTGGGGATAGGGCTCACCCATCAAGACAGTAAGCAAGAAGTAAAATGTTTTGAAAGAGCCTTAGGGGTGGAGTATAGACCTCTGGCATAAGAAATCAAAAATATTTAAGAGAAACTGGAATATACTAAAAGGTAACCCTGTAATTTAATATTTTAGAGGCAAATTGTTCTTTTGTTTTTGAAATGGGTCCTAAAAGATTTAAGAGAGTGACATTCCACTGATTACAATAGCTCTCAAAAGAAAGGTACAACCAAGTATGGAGTGTGTGGCCAATGTTTGTTTATTATGGAGGGTGACAGTTTAATCTTGGAGAATGATATTTACCCCTCAATAAATTTTGTGAAAGGAAAATGTAAATCCAAGGGGCAGTTTGCCTTGCTAAATTTGTGGTGCCCCACTTTTTAAGTGGGCAAAATGGAAAAATCCTTGAGGAAAATAATATATGAACACCTTTACCAGATAAGCACAACATTAATAATGCATTATATACATATTTTTTTGTTTGTCCTCATTTTGCATATTTTAACTTTAGGATCTTAGAGCAAATTAAGGCAAATTCCAAGGGAGGTGATTTAAGTCCAAGTTAAAATAAAGGTAAAATTATAATTGAGACTATATGCTTCCCAGACCCCTGGTATTAATGAGAACATTACAGTCTTTGTTAAACTCAAGGTCACACTTCATTTGAAATTTATTTTTACTATATTTAATCAATTTTATTTTTAACTACTTTTTTTTTTTACTCATATTTTTTTTATTTTGAGTAAGAAACAAACAATAAATACTTATTACAATATACAATCATTAGTTAATGAACTATATACAAATTTACATTCAGCCTGACATGTGTAAATGAATAAGTTAAATTTAACTACTTCTGTATAACTTAAGAAGTAATTACTTCAAGAGGAGGTTAGATCCATTTGTAACGTGTCAATCAATGGCAAAACTTTTTCCCAAGGATTATCAGTTAATGGCGTAAGAAACATTCTTATTTCTTTGGTTTTAACTTCCATTACGCCGTCTTCTTCAATATACACAGAAGATCTTCTCTGCTAGGTACTGTGGTAGAATTCCATCTCTTTGTTATGCATTTCCTAGCTATAGCTAGTATTGTCCAAAGTACGTAGAGGTTAGTTTTATTTAAAAAAAAATAAATAAAAACTTCAGTCATATTCAGTAATAGTAAAGCTTTGGTCATGACAAAATTATCTGTATAAATCGCCTTCATAAAAGTATTAATATTTTCCCAGAAGGGTTTAATTTTTATACATTCATAGAAAATATGAGACCAATCAGCTTTATCAAACTGTTGACATCTCCAGCACAACCCATTAATAGAGGGATTGAATTTTGAAACTTTATCAGGAGTTAAGAAGGATCTATGGAGGAATTTCCAGGTAAATATTCTCCAATAATGAGAACAAGAGGTCAATTATACTGAGAGTAGTATATCTGATTTATTTTCTGGGGTTAATTGAATCAAATATCCTTTAGTAATAAACTGCCAATATGCTGGTTTGAGTAATGTTTTCTAGTTTTTTATTAAATTATATAAGTATGAAGTTCCATTCTTCACATTCTCATTATTATATATAATTTCAAACAGTCTGTTTATAAAATTTAGGTAGAGATGGGAATGAAAAATTATTTATTATCCTACATAGATCCTTGGAGAATGTCAATATATTCCGAAGTATTAACCATTCACAGGAATTTAATTTATAAGCTGACATCATATATTGTATATCCAAAACTTATTGATTTTTTTATGCAATGGAGCCAACAAATTAGTTTTTTCTGTTCCCAAGAGATGAATATGTCCCTATGAATTCTATCTGGAAAGTTTTTAGTAATGCTGAAGAGAATTAATGTGAACCAGAGCTTTAATTCCATATTCATATTTATAAATTTCCTAAAGTGATCAAATAAATGATTTATTAAATTTGACCTAGTTAGCTTAGTTATATTATAGGTTCATAGGTTCATAGGTTAGTACTAAGCTAACTGCCCTTGCGAGCCATTTTAAGCTTAGCCAATTATCCCTTGTGAGACTCAAACCCTGCACCTTGTGTTTGTAAGGCATACACCTTAACCATTAGGCCATACTCCATGAGTACCATAATATATTATCCTTATCTATAGTAATAGTATTTTTAAGTAATTTGTTTTCATTTATTACTATAGTTGTATGTAACAATTTCCATTTGGATGTATAACTCGGATTAATTATGGTTAACTATAGATGGACTATAAAGCAATTTTTTAATTCTTTCTCTTTTGCTTGGTCTTTGATTTTATCATATGGTAGACTTCTTTTAAGGATTTATTTTTGGCTAATTAATGGTGCATTTCAGTAACATTTATTTTTATTATATAAAAGTGTGCAATTTTCGTTGGTCATTGATTCTGATGAATTTCTAATGTCTACAGGATGAAAGCACTCAATCTTTCATGGTTTAAGTGTTTTAAAATAGTGTCCTTAATGAGAAGGACACATGTGACTGCAGTGACACTGTGGTGATAATAAAAGTATGTGTTACAAAGTGAGCAGTTTCATCTGTTGTAATATGCCTTCTCACTATATATTAACAAATGCATGTATTACATGTTGTTCAATGTTTTATTGAATCACTGAAGGGAACTAGTTACACCTGGACTAGCTGAATAGTTCTGGGACCAGCACATCATAAAAACAGTCAAAAAGCAAGCTAGCAAAAGAAAGGTGAAGACTAATCAGATGAACAGACGTCAATCCTGACCTGGCAGTTTCAAAGTTTACAGTGTGGATCTTTGACAGTCTGATAAATGTTAAAACGGAGCAAATATAGGTAATTAATATGCATAAATACTAACAATAGCACTCTGCAAAATGAAAAGGCTAAGGTCATGAAAAAAAGTGTAAAACATATCACAAGGTAAGTGAAGTCAGAATGTAGTGGGAACTGGAGTGTTAAAAAAAGGCTTCTTTGCATTTCCTTGAGCTCCGACCTCAGACAGCTTCATAAGTAAATTACCAAAAAGATTAATTTGGAGGCGGATAACCGCAACCACACAAGGTTTATTCAGGCTTGCTGAATGACATCTGATACTACAATAAACCTTGTGTGGTTGCGGTTATCTGCCTCTGACTGAATCTTTTTGGTGATTAATTTTTTGTTTTATTCAGTCGTTCCTCCTTTTATCGGTTGTTTGTTTCTTCATAAGTAAATACTAGCCAAGATGCCCTTGTGGGATATTTTAAGCCTAGCCAGTTTCCAGTTTGGTGTTTGAATTAACCTACCCCCAGTGACATTGATTTTCATTCAAGAAACACACCACCTCAACTCTGAACCAACTCCACAAAAAGCATAAATACAAAATGAGCAAGTATCCAAACAGCACAACACCAGGATGAAAGCTTTTCATCCCGTTGTTGTGCTGTTGATACTTGCTCATTCTGTATTTATGCACATTGATTTTCATTTTCTGGAGAAAAACACCAGTAAATCCTCAATATGGACTGTCCAACAATTGAATAAACACAAGATTTTCATGGAATTTGGCATTTTTGGCCAGAGAACTAATTCGCCACAAGATGTATTGATGCTCATATTTATTATTTATAATATTGTCAGTTGCATTATTGACTGTTCTATGCCTAGAATCTGTTTCAATTATCAATATATCCTGAAGCAGAAGACAATTATAATGAAATCACTGTAATGAGTGTAAATCGCATTTAAAAATCTTGAGTATATTTCCTGGATTTCAACTCATGAAAACAGAATTTCATTTTTTTTTTTTGAAAACAGTGTCCCTGCCAATCATTTCTTCAAATATTGGCCTTGGCCATTCCATGGTCAGTAATTATATTAACCCTAGTAAGAATAATTGGGATCATACCATAGATAATTAGTATTTAGGAGCCGTCTCTGTCCATTAGTAGTATAGGTAACAGTCCTGAGGTATTTTTTGTTTCTAATCCATAGATTCAAGTTTCACTTGACTATGGAAAGAGATCAGCTTTGCTTTATGTTGATGGGGAGTCTGTTCCAGAGCAACAATATCCTCTGAGATACCCCCATCCTTCCATACCACTCTGTTGATGTCTCAATAGAGATTCAGATCCAGAGAACAAATATTTCTGATGTCGTCTGACTTGCTGATGTGCAGTAAATTCAACACTGGGTTGGTGGATGCCTTGTTTATCAGAGACAGGTCACATCTTCGTCTGTTGGCTACAAAGTATAGTGACATGGCTTTAAGCAGGTCATATTGCTTAGGCCTGGAATCCTTTCAGTAAGATATTACTGTGAGCATTCCAGTTTGTGTGTGTCAGCACAAATACATGCCAAAGGTGGCATTATACCCAATGACTGGCCTAATGACACATCTGAACAGTGTTAAGGAGGTGGCCAACTCATGCATCATACAATTTAAGATGCATCTAGGGATATTGTCAGGACCCATCGATGCAGTGTTTTTAAATTTTGATAGCTCTTTTAAGACCTGGCTTGTGTGATAGTTCAGGATTACTATTTTCTATAAGTACTCACTCTCAGTTTGGTTTCTAAGTATGCACTGGCAGTTATTTATTTGTTAGCAGACTTCTCCCTTCATGTTTCCCGGTCTATGGATTAGGCATATATAACTTCAGGACTGAGGGATGATATCCCCCCATATAGGGGTAAAGCACTTATTTTTGAGTTCTTTGGCAGGTTGGATTTCAAGCAGTTTAATTCAGAGTTCTTAACAGTGTAATCCTTAGTGATAAGTAGGTGAACTCAAAAGATGGTTGTAGAAATCAAGTCAGTAATGACAGTAAGGAAGCAGAGCAGGGGGAGGGGTGAAAGAATAAAGAAAAAGCCACTAATCAGTATTAGGTTTATGAGGGTAGAAAGTGGGAATAGGTGGCTGTGTATGCAAAATTAAAAGGCAACTCAAGAGATACAGAAGGTAAAGAAAACATAACAAGGCAACCTAAGGGATACAGAAGATAAAGAAATGGAAAGCAAATGTGTGTGTTTGGGGGGGGGGGGTGAAGGGTCACTACCCATGTTATAATGTTAGACATACTAAATTATCGGAAAGAAAAAGTAGGAAATACCTGATACCTTGCATAATAGGACATGCATAAAAAAGAATATGAATTAAATTAAAATTAACAGAGTGAAGAAAAAATATAGGAACTAGTAAATACAGGTAAAGAGGTCATAACAGGTCATAAGAGTTAAGGTTAATGTCTGTAGGAAAAAACATGAACACTGACTGTATTATCAGTATGAAGTGAATGGGGTACTAGAAAAACTTTATTAGAAAAGTGTTGAATACTCATGAGTAGTGCACTGAACTTCAGAAAATGGAAGTGCATACATCTCACCAAAACAAGACTTCATTAGACAAAAAGGGGGAAGTATAGAAATAAAAGTTATGTACTTACCATAATGATAGATCCTTTCATTCATGTTCATCAGATATGCCCTGTGGGTCCCCAGAGCCACTCGGATCCGGCAACATTAGTGCTCCAGTTTTGAGCCCCTTCAGCTTTCTCCTTCCCATAATGCACTATTCCACCAAACAACCTCAGATCTTGATTGATGCCAGAGATTCAATAAAGAAACATTAATTTCTAACCTCAGCTTAAGAGAGCTCTGTGTACACTGAGCAATCCTTCAGGTCATACAGGAGAAGGATGGAGGATGGTGGGAGGGTTTCATTGCAGATGGGCTTGAATGAAAGGATCTGTCATTATATGTGCATAAATTTTATATCTTAGTCACTCAGTCCATCTAATCTGATCCCCCAGGTACAATCTTCCTGGATGGCCTCATGACAAGGAAATCCAACTTGTAATGGTTAAAGGTGTGCATGGAGGACCATATAGAAGCATTGCAATCTTTTCAACTGAAGATTATCTAAAGAGGGCTGTGGATGTAGTGATGACTCTAGTTAAATGGGCCTTAGTAACCTGGCAAAATCTTATTCTGATCAGAATAAATGCAGGTAACTCAATCTGACAGCAACCTAAAGGAGACATCTTGGAGACTTACTTGCATAGTTTGGAGGCAAAGAAATGAAAAGCAGTGCGTCTTTCCTGAATGGTTCAGTCCTGCGAGTACAAAAACTGTGCACATCTAGGGAATGCAAAATGTATTCTCCTTTATTAGAAAGATTTAGGAAGAAAACTAGTAAGTGAATGGCTTGGGACAAATTAGATTCCATAGCCCCTTTCATGAATAAAGGAAGGATTTGTTCTGAGAGATACCCCAATCTTAAGAAAGACAATGTAGAGAGAAGAGGAAGATAAGGCTTGCAGCACTGAAATTGTCTGACTGAAGTAACAACCACCAAAACAGACTTTTCCAGGACAGAAACTTAAATTGTGCCATGGAAGCTGGTTTGAAGGGAGCCACAGTTAAGGCTTCCAATACCAAATTCAGATCCAATGGCAGAACAATATTTGAGAAGTATAAGGAGAAAGATCACTTTAAGGAGGGCCTTGCAAAATGAAAGCTGGAAACAGCCATAAACTATGCCTTGATAGACAAAAATGGCACTTGCTTGAAAAATAGACTTAAACTGAAGAATGTCAGGTAATGGTGCACAAAAAATGGTCAATGTCCTGACTATTATCCCATATAGCAAAGAATTTCCATTTACTGCAAAAGAGTCTAGAACTGGAATCCTTTTGGGAAGCCGTAAGAATTTTGACCACTTCATTTGAGGGATAATCTCTGGCTATCATCCGAACTGGAGAAACCAGTGGTTAGTCTCAAATTCAGAATGACAGGCTCCTACTCAGAAGCAAAACAATCTTGTTGACCTCTTTGCAATACTGATGTGAAGGTACCCATCTTGGATATCTATATCAAGTACATCCAGTCGTTCTTCCTGAGACAGGAAAGAACTAATTGCAATGTGACCATCCTGAAACAGGTCTTTCAAGCAAATCTATTTAGAAGGCTATTTTTGAAGTAGCAGGGACATGGGGTATGTGATATTACTGCCATTTGTGAGACTGGTTAAGTTCTGCCCATTTGTTTTGTTTGATAGTGAATTTTGACTTACAGAAGTCGATATTGTGAGTCTCAATGCTTCTGTTTGTTTACAGAGACACACACAAATACTGTATATACACACACACCTCAATAAAACTAGATATTACCTTCAGTGTGTTTTAATTACTGGCTCCAAACATTAAGACACTACATTGCCCTTCTGTATTGTTTGCATCAGAGTTATTTGCCAAGTTGCTTTTTCACCTTGTTTTTACCCCATTCACATACTTTGTATTTTTCCCTTTGATTAATGTTTATCCTATGCACTGATTTGAATTAAATCTAAGATGGTCTAAGATCCAAGATGGTCTACTTTACCAGCTTTTACGCTTTCCAAATACCTTTCCATATACTGTTCTGCATTATGTGCAGCAATTCTGTTACAGATTCCCTTGTAATTCCAGAGAGGATCACAATTTCCTTGCATATCCTGCTACATTATTATTTTATAAAATATTTCACAAGATCAGTCCTAGTACTGAACTCTATAACAGCCACATTTGAAAACACCCTTTCTTTATAAGTCTTCCTGCCATATTCCTCAGTGTTCCAGTAGGCATTTTGTCCGTTTCCCCTGCAGTGTCTACTCAATGGATATATAATTCTGGGAATGGCTATTAAATGGTTAATACCATATGGTCAGGCTTGTAGTGCAGTCTGACAGTGTCATAAGCAGAACCATTTGTATGCTAGGGTAGAGAAAGATGGATTTTTTTCCTCTGAAGAGGGATGAAGGTAGCTGTTACCTTGCATGCCTGTGTCTTCCCATCAAAAAACAGTCACAGAATGGAAAGAGATTAACAATAAGGCAATATAATGGCTCAAGTGTTGTAGCATTAAAACTATAATGAAAGCGTACTTCTCTGCAACCTTTGTGTTCCGAAACAGAAAGTGAAGACCTACACACACACGCATTGCTGTTAACACGGCAACTAGAGAAAATAATGAGACAACCATTCAAGAATATGCATTTTGCAATGTTGGAAAGTAAAACTTCATGATAGATGTAAAAATACTGCACATTTTCACTGATAAACGTGGGCAAAAGTAAGGCACAACTAGCAACTGTAGTAACGACGGTGAAATAAATGAAGTTTGGCAACAAACTAAGTTCTCCCGGGACATCTTCATGGGAGGGGCGTTAGGTGGATATTATGGGGAGTTAAGTGGGTCGGGGGGTGAAAGGGTTAAGTGGAAGCAGGAATGGTTGGGAGGAAATGAGATAATGATGGGGAGAGGCTTAAGGGGTTTAGTCTAGTGTAGCTGAGATAAGCAATCACATTTTGGCATGAACTTGCTATAGCAAGTAATATGTCCAAGATGACCAGTAGGTTCTGGAGCCATCAGGTAGGCTTTGGGTTGAAGTTCAGTGGCCACGGTGGAGCTAGTGGTGGATATGTATAGGCTTGGAGATCCATGTATTAGTGTGATGTTTGCTATAGTTAGTTAGCAGGATTTTAAGGGCTAAAAGCTAGGGGTAAATGCTTTATATATATAATTTAAAAAACTTTAGTTTAGTAGTTTGTTGGTTGCTTTCAATTTTCCTGTTTTCAGGCACAAGCTGGTTGGGATATATAGCTTTTCCGATGAACAGGATACCAAGCAAGAGTAACTGGTTTGCCATAAGCAAATAAAATGGTGGCTGGAGGAACTGTCGCTGGCCGAGTTGCTTTTGGGGTTGACTTGAGTGAGCCTTGCTTGTGACAGTTTCAGTTGGAATCCTGTTGCTTTGGGGGTTGGGGACTTGCAGTAGTAGCCAATGTGGTTGGGCCGCGCAGGCCCCTTTTTGCAGTTTCAGTTTTCACATTTCAGCATCATGTGGGACTGCAGGACACTCTATCCAAGTGTATATGGTGATCGGTAGGACTGGGGTGTTATGAGAGTGACTGTTTCCTTGCCTTGATTCTTGCTGTTAAGTGAGAGATGAGTGTCATTAAGTAAAGTTAGCAAGCAACTCACCTGTTAGTTAAAAGGTATCCTGCAGTGGTTCTTTAATTCATGGTCTGGCATTGCTGTTGGGTAACTCAGTGCTTTGAATCCTTGCATTTCCACCTTGTGGGCGATGTGAACATTTACCCGGTAGGTAATGCGCCAAATGGACAGGCATCATGGCAGGCGAGGGGAGCGAGAGGGTTTTAGACCACAGTACAATAAACTGAGAGGCTTTTAGAAAAATAACATAGGTAGATATATGTTGGACAACAGATGAGGAGAATGAGAGTGTTTCTGGAGCATGCGGTCTTGTGTGCAGAGGGACTGATACAGCCATTGTTTTCATCCCGTCCATTCACAGCAGGGACACAATTTATAATCTCAGCTTCCTCTTTGATCTGGAGAGTGCTCTCACATCTTAGTATACCCAGAATTTTTATTTTTTTTTTTAGAAAATCCCTAGCGATGAAAGGTAGCAAAACACAATTTATGCAGCAAAGGTAAAAGGGTGGTAGTTTGTTTGCTCAGAGTTAGAGCTGTGTGAATGAGAGTGGTGAGGCGCAGCAGGAGGGGTGGATAGCATACCTTTTAACTGTACAGATTCACAGACTTTACATGTTTGTTGGGTGGTTGTGAGTGGTAAGGCAGTATTTTGCTGTTGCTTGGTTAAGGTGAGTGTGTACCGGTTTGGCGGGCTGAGTTTCCCGGTAAGAATGATTGTCGATTTGCACATGCACGTGTGGGATAATGGCCGTAGAGGAGCATCCTGGCAGGGCCGGATTAATAATGCTGTTCTCTAGGTGGCCATTGGGCTTATTGCTGGCAGGTGGTGACAGGAGTGTATTGGTTTGCCAGACGTGCACAGTATATATATATATATATATATATATATATATATATATATATATATATATATATATATATATATATAAATAAAATAGAAAGTTTACTTGCCGCAGCTTTGTTAATGGTGTATTTGGCTGCAAGGACAAGTAGAGAATGTGCCGTGTGAGCAAGGTAGATTGGTAGGCATTGCTGTGAGCAGGGAGTCGAGACATGTTCATTGTGTGGAGCCAACTACTTAGTTGCAGGTCCTTGCCATACAGCTCATTAGGCTGCTTGTCTTTCTGCCCTGTAGCTGTACCTCCTTGAGTGTTGGTATACAGCTTTACAGAGCACAATCATTACTTTTCACATATCAAGTGCGTGTTGATAGCTTACATGTTCATACATGTTAGTACGTCAGACTGTTTCCTTCTTTCTGAAGATTTCTGCTCCAGTCGTGTTTGAATATTTTGATGGGGCAAATGCAGATGATATGCTATTTGCAATAAATGTTTCATGCTGTCTTAAGAACCTACGGACTTTACCAGGGCTATGATTTATGGTGGATAGATTGACAGGATGTTATTTTGCGGGTGGTGTGTTGACCGGGAAGAGTGCTGTCCAGAGTACATGCACTTTGTTTGGTGTGTGGCAGGCCTTTTGTTGTTGTTTGTTCCTCTCATATGCACTGGTGAGTTTTTGTGCGCTATGAAACTTGTTGGCTTTGTTTTCAGTCAAGCGGATATTCTCTGGGAGGCTTCTGTGAGGTCTGAGATTTCTGGCACATGTGCACTTTTGTCCTTGGTCGTTAGGGGAGGTGATACCTTTCCTAATTGTTTCAGATGTTTGATAGAGTTCTTAATGGCTATTCACCATTATTAGTAAAAAAATGCTTGCCTTTCAAACAAAATGATTTTAAACTTGATTTTAAAGAGATGAAAAAAATTAAGCAGGAAGAAATGAAATCAAAATAATCATGTATGTAACTTCTAACAGTTTTGGCATGCATATGTGAAATATGTCTGCACTAGAAGCACAATCCATCTACACTGAAGTCTTATGATTTGCAGACCTGCATCATATATCATTGCCATCTAATGCATCCTTTATACTTTGTGATTTTAAAAGTATGCCGAGAAGAGCACCAATATATGGGGCAGGATAATGAGTTAGTCACAAGTGTTTCAGGAACATGGCTCCTGGGAGAATGGAAATGATGTTGCCTTGTGGAGATGCTTCACAGGCAGGGCCAAGCATGGAAATGAGTAGGAGAGGCACTGCACTGCAGACAAGGTGTGTGCATGGCTGATGCAGCAAGGCAACAGCACTGGATACAAGTGCGGTTTGTCTCACTGCAGACAAGGTATGATATGTGCATGGCTGATGCAGCAAGGAGGCAGCACTGGATACAAGTGTGGTTTGTCTCACTGCAGACAAGGTGTGGTATATGTGCATGGCTGATGCAGCAAGGGAGAGTGTGGGGTTCTCTTCAAGTATGTGGATTTCATAGGTAGGTGGTTTGCATCATATTTGCTTGACACTATGTTCATGGTAAACTCTCAGCAATCACCCCTTATGGGAGTATTTATAGTGCATGTGAGTTAAGCAAATATGTGGGGTGTGGATGTATTAAGGGGAGGCTGAGTTTGGACATGTATGTGCATGTCTGCAGTGGCATGAGCGAGGCGGCATAAATCTGTGTGTCCATGAATGGGTGACTGACTTGGGTTATGAAAAGAATATAATTTCTGGGTGCGAGTATCTCAGTAAGATTCTGAATATCCATGCTACTGCAACCTGTTCTATCAACCTTTTAAAGTTTGTGAGAGGAATATTTAAAATACTACCCGATTGTATTTGTAAGCTGCTAGTCAGCTATTAGGTTTGCTGCATTGTGTTCATTTGTTATATATTATGGTGATTAGTGTGCCTCATTTGGAGATGGAAGATTAAGAGCTAGGCAGATGGTTTTACAATATACTTTAGCTTGGCTTATACAGGGCACTAACTGGTGTACTCTGGAATCGCAAGGTTACCCTGGTTGTGGATATTGATAAGTCCCTTCATGTGGGTGGTTTAGTTTTAACATACTCGACTGGTAGTTAAATTTATCTTAGGTATTTGATAGGGTCATTGGAAGCATAGCTTCAGTTATGGCTGCTTTGTCATAGATGTGAGTAGCGGTGGTACATTCCTTCCTGGGCTGGCAGGATAGGTTGTCCTTGAAGATGTCTTGGAATGTGTGTTATGTATTTTGGATGTTTTACATGTCCTTTTCTTTCTTGCAGATGGGGTCTTGGAACGCTGCGGTTGTACTTTGGAATAGGTGGGTATAAGGTGGAACCTTCTCATTACTATTAGAGGGTTTAATTTTGTCATTTTCTTTGTAGATGTTGGTGTGCCAAGTACCAGTTGTGGCGATACTGTGAATTCACAGATGATGGAAGCAGTGGCGAGCAAAGAGGTTACACATGGGGAGCACAAGTGGGCAACAGTTACTGACGGAAATTGCTGAAGTGCAGAAGGCATCATGCATTGGCTTGAAAAGGGGATTGGAAAGGTGATGTTTTGATAGGATGGATGTTCTTGCCACTTGAATGGGGCACAAGGAGGGTCTGAGTAATCACCTTAGTAAGGCATGCTAGAGCTCGGTGTTTAATTAGTGGGAGCTGATTATTGCATTGATATAGGTGGCAAGTAAGGAAGAGGTAGGTAAGGGGGCCAAGGGGAAAAATTGCTGTGGATGATTTATGGGGAGTGTGGGGATCCCATGGGATGAGTAGAGTCACGACGTTCTTAGGAGCACAGGAACTTATTAGGCTACAGCTCCTGCAAGCCAGTGAAGTTCAATCCTTGCTTCTTGGAACCTTTGGTGTTCGTATTCACTCATCCAGTTGTTTGAACCATATGTGGGGGGGAGGGCCAATGAGGTGTTTGACAAGATGCTGGAGTTTGTTCCTAACTGGTGGTATCTTTGGGTGACAAATTTGTCCCTTGAGTAGGTAGTGTTAATGTTACATACAATGTTAAGGTTTTACAGAATAGCTCAGGGATCATTTCACTTGGGGTTGGGTGAATTTTGTAGATAGGGTTTTAAGAAGCATGGTAGGTAGGTGGCGGTGTTGGGGTAGTTTTAGAAACTGGGTGCAGTGTTACAGGGGAGTTAGGTTTAAGGAAGCCTGGTTGCAGGAAAGGGCAGCTGTAGAATAGGTCTTAATTATCTACTAGTGGTATAGGTAACATAAGCATACCTCTCAACCTGGAAACATCAAAAATCTGGACAAGGCCCATGAAAAATAGGTACAAATCTGTACACTGATTAACATCTAATTTGCATACATAATTATGAAACTCCACCCACTCTGGTGGAATTGTGGGATGCCAATTTTCAAACGCAAAATGAAGAACAGACAACCAAAATATGGCACCAGAGTCCCTCTGCAGCCATTCCAATGTCCCATTACTCAGATATGTTGCCCCATTTACCAAAACACTAATGTATGCATACTGCTTTACTTCTGCAATGATTATTTGGATTTTATTTTTTACAGCAGCACAATAATGCAGAAACACTAATAGACATCATGATCTGGTAAAAGCAATACTGTCTCACAATGAAAATAGGCTTGACATTAAAACATCTCTGCCCTTGAAACTCACATTAAAACAGCATTGAAACCCACACCACATTCAAAGAAAATGCATCTGGCCAGTGGTGGATAAAGATACCTTTGGGCTGTTTTCAAATCATTGGCCCCTTGCACACAAAACAAGAAATATACATGCATTCTTTGATACACCTTCCTGACGTTATTAAATTATATTCCTTGTATAATACAGCATACTTGTTAGACGTAAGTTAGAACTCATTTTAAATTTATTGTTTGAACATTTTTCCAGTAGGCAATGAAACAAAATGCATGAACCAGTAACGGCAAAACTGCCCAACTCAGAACATTTCCATCATTTAAGTCTACTTCCACAGTCACACACACACGCAC
Source organism: Protopterus annectens (assembly GCF_019279795.1). Taxonomy (NCBI): domain Eukaryota; kingdom Metazoa; phylum Chordata; order Ceratodontiformes; family Protopteridae; genus Protopterus; species Protopterus annectens. Next base: position 1,397,820,833 of record NC_056745.1, read on the forward strand.
ACACACATAACAACAACTTTTCTCGGAAGAAAGCAAGAATTTAAGCCAAGATAATTACTAGTCATATGCTTTACTTATCTTTAATAATATCCTTAATAATACAAAAATACCAACATTTAGAACCCATAGCTTAACAGTTTTGTATACTGATTGCTAACCAACACATTAAACATACTCAGAGTAATTTATTTCAGTAACAACCCGTGGTATAACTGTAAATATAGAACAAGTTTGTATTATTTTTCCAAAATTCCAGTGCAGGTGCCTACTAAGAATACAAAATACCAATACAGGTAGAAAGTATGAATGAGATCTGCTAATATATGTTCTCAGTAAGCTTAAAGTATGATTGACTGCAGTTGTATTGCAAGTATGCAAAAAAAAAAGAAGGCATGCAAAATCCCAGCAGAGGTGAACAATAAGAAGCCGGAATCAAAGTACAACAGTTAACATTTACAGCAAAATGTTAGTTAAGTTCTTAACACATGAAGTCTTACAACAGGAAATTCCTTCCTTCTCTGACATCCACTTTATCCAGTTCAGGTAATCAGGCAATTGTAACCTATCACAACATTCAAAGATACAAGCATACCTTTCAACTGTCCAGATTTTTTTGCAGAATGTGCAGATGTTTGCCTCACATTTTTGGCCTGTTCCTCATAAAATTTATATTTTTTCTGGCAAATCATTGAGTACTGACGTCACTAAATCACACCTCTCAACCTCTTAAAGCAAGAAATCTGGACAAAGTGAAAAAAAAATGGGGGTACAAAGGCCCCAAAATAGGGACGCTTTTTAAATTTGCACTTACAAACTTAGAAAGTTGACAGAACAACAAGTTTTGCATGAATTTTCTGAAGAGTAGGAGTCTGAAACCCAAATGTCTGTCTGACTTGTCTTCAACCATCCAGGATTTGTCAATGATCTGCCAGAAAACCACAATTTTATGTGACACAGACCAAAAATATGAGGCAAAAATCTGTACAGTTGAGAGGTATGCACTGCAATCGACCTTGTGCTGCATCAGCATTACCATTCCTGTACTGCCACTTACCACCACAATGGTTAAAGTATAATATCATGCAGTATTACAGCTGTAGGAAAGTTTCTCATACATAAACAAACATGTTTTGATTGTTTAACTAGCCCATCCATCTGGACCCAAATGACTTTTTGAGCCACATGCAGTCCCAGTCAACAGATAAAGAATATATTTTGAATACATTTAATGTTAAGGCACCGTGAAGCAAAGTCATAAAACAGCGATAGATGCTCTTCACCCAGTTACCCACTTGACAACGTTAAACCTGGGCAGGGAATATCTACAGCAGAGTTTCACTTCTCACATTACTTGGGAGCTCTGAAAGAAAACAGATTCCAACTTCCCACTATGCACTTGCACATTACTTAAGGTCTTTCATTACTGGTAATTTAGGCCTCTCAACAGCTACTGAAAGAAGACATTTCATAAGTGAATTCAGTGATCGAAACATTTTGCAGCCTATTTGGACAAATAAACGACCTGACTAGTCTTCTACAATCTTTCACAGTGAGCGGTACTGGTACATCTAGTTGGGTTACTCAAGTTATCGCCAGTTATAGTGGCAGCCCTTATTATAAATCCCTGCTGTCCCACAACATTTTAGGCACAATAACAGAATGGGTCACTAACACACACACACACACACACACACACACACACACACACACACACACACACACACACACACACACACACACACACACACTTCCTAAGAAGTACCCCTCTCGCATAAAACTCTGCACAAACAAACACATTTACAGTGGCAGCCCTTATTATAAATCCCTGCTGTCCCACAACATTTTAGGCACAATAAGAGAATGGGTCATTAACACACACACACACACACACACACACACACACACACACACACACACACACACTTCCTAAGAAGTACCCTCTCGCATAAAACTCTGTACAAACACACATTTCTACCTAAAGCACTCCGCTCGCATAAAACTCTGCATCTGAAGTTCTGAACAGCAGCCCAGGCCTCGCCTCAGACAGTCCTTCCTTTCAGCCTTGCATAAAGCTCTACACACACACACTTACCTATGTGCTGCTTTCCACGGTCCACCACACAAAGTTCAGTGCTGCTGCTGCCAATCCATCTGTTCGTTCCGGCCCCGTTCAGTAACTTCTGCTGCTGCTGTCCGTTCGCTCCGTCAGTGCATAAAAATCTATCCCGCTCACATTTGCAAATTGGCTGTTTCCGCCTACTTGCATTTGAGCTCTGCATGCATAGCGCTCCAAGGAGCGCAATTCTGATAGGCTGGTAACCCTGACGGAGCTGATGTCATTTCGCACGTGATGACGTCAGCCCCGTCAGCGCGAAAATTAAAAAAACATTAAAAATGTAAAGAAAAAAATCGGAAATGAAGGGGTGCCACTCGGGAATCGTGGCACCCCTTCATTTGAACCCCAAAACTCTGTAAAAACCGAGTAATTTGGTGCAGTTGGGAGGTCTGAACATAAGGAAAGAGAGCTTTTGAATGGAAAGACTAGGGACAAATAGGGGTTAAGAATGGTTTGGTAATGAGTGAATTGGGGGTGTTTATGGCTGAGCATGTAGAGGATTTCATTGCTGAGCATAGGTGGGTTTTCAGGAACTAGGTCAAGGGGCGCTGGATTTCTGTCATCTAAGGTTAGGACATTAAAATTTTGGAGTTAGACTATTCCCTAAAGTAAATGAGTTGTTGCACACCCAGAACAGGGTAGTTGGTGGGCTAAAGTGATAGGCTACAGTTGACAGGGTCCTGGGCGTGAGACTTGATACTAGTTGTTTTGTCTGGGTGTCAATTTCAGTTCAAGGGGTTATAGTTGGTGGTTAAGGGTTGTCAATCCATTCAGGTTGAGCCATAATTTCTGCTTTGAAGAAAGCAGAAAAGGGTATGTATTCTCTTGGGGTGGACTTTCCGGTGGTACAGTGGGGTCATGGTAATCCTACTGTATTTAGTTTCATTAGGGTGCGTTTCAGTGATGGTATGGTAAGGTGGGTTTATGATGGGATTCTAAGGTGCTTTACAGATGATGGGTTCACCGAATGATGTTGGACTTGACCCTTCCCTTTATGGGAAGTAGTGGTTTGAACAATTTTGGGTAGAAGGGAGGGGGAACAGCCTGGTCAGGCGGTTGGCGGAGAAGAGGGATAGGATTGCCCTCTTCTGTTCCCCCCTCTGGTGTCTGGAGGTTCATTTTAAGGATCTGGGGAAAGGAAATGAGTAGTTGGAGGAAGTTTGCTGAATAGGTAAGTAAGCGGAGATAAGGATGCTGCTTATTTGGTGGAAGGTAGTTCAAGGAATAGTGTATGAAGTGAAATGGGACGCTGCTTCATAAGTAAAGTAAGCGAGCAGAGGTATGGACCCTGCTTGTTGGCAGGGTGAGTAGGTACACTGCCCTGATTAACATTACAAGGATGGAGCTTCATAAGTAAAGTGAGCAGAGGTATGGACTCTGCTTGTTGGGTAGGGTAAGTAGGTACGCTGCCCTGATTAATATTACAAGGATGTTATGCTGTGTTTAGAATAAATTATATTATGAATAGTGGTAATTAATGAACTGGATGAACAAAGCTATGTTATGAAATTTAATAAAGGTCGTCAAATGTCATTTGGTGTGATGTGTGTTTATTGAAGGGGAGTTAGCATTATGCATAGAATAATCAGAGTTAGGGAGTTGCATAGACAGACAGACAGTGAAAAAAGGCACCAAGGGTCAGGTATGACTTCAATGTCAAATAAGGTAGAAGAGTTTGGGTGAAAGAATGAAGGATTTACAAAAAAATGTCCTTTATATTTACTTATTGTTTTCAACTCTGTATAAATAAATGTTCTTTATATTTACATATTGTTTTCAACTCTGTATAAATATATTCATGTTTAAAGTCCTCACTTATTCTACTTTGAAATTAGTGCTGTCTTCCCACAGCAAATATGCCATCTCTTCTTAACCTTTTGGTGCTCTTTTCCAAACAGGTTGTGAAATGTAAAGAGCCTGTCCCCTTCTTGATGCAAAGCAAGTAACATAGTGCAAACAGATCACATGGAAAAAAAGCAAGTATTTAAACAGGCAATGCATAAGATCAAAATGCTTGAATTTTGCACATTAGTGATTGCTACTTTTTAATTATGTTTGTAGCAATAAGAATATGTTATGCAATGTCAGGCTTTTCCACATTTTTCCTAACTGCTGTTATAATACAGTTAATACACAAGGTAATAATAATTTTAGTATACTCAGTATTGTGCATACAGAGTTTGCCTAAGCTTATTGCCAAACTTAGGTTTCTCAGTTCTGCTAAAAAAAAATTCTGTTGTAATGAAGGATGTGCACATCATTTTTTGTTATATGGGAAGTATATTGTAACTCAAGTACTTCATAATGTTTTTATGAACGCATGGGTGATACCATATTTTAACTCTGTACATTATTTCCATGATTAAATGTGGCAAGCAAATCATTTCTAATACTTCACCAGAAAGTGATTCTGAAATATGTATCATACAGTGGCTATTTCCAGTCCCGTTTCCTATGCAGATGTGTGTCTTCAAAGACTTCAGCCTTATCTCTTTTGTGATTTACTTGAGAGTACTGGGCTAGTTTCCAGCAAGGATAAAAGCTTTCATCTGTCTGTCCATAAGGATTTGATTTTTGAATTATTGAAATCTTTTGGGCCCATATGAGATGGCAAACAGATATAAATTGGTTTCCGCTGATGCATTTACTGTTTTCCTTTCTACTCCTGAACCAGGATATGAGACAGGCACAACTTAACACATCTGAAAAATTCCAGCATAACTAGCTCAGTGACTGAGCTCACAGTTATGAAGCTGTCGACAAAGACACTCCAGGAAGCTGCCCTCTAAACATTCCAGCCACATCAACTTTTTCTTACAGTAAGTCAAGTTCTCTGAAATCTGAAAAACTGTATTATACTTGCCTGGTTTCAGAAACCACCACAGTTCACTTAAATTACATAGCAGAAGCAACAAAAACCTTGGTCTCTTGTGGCGATACACGTGTAATGTGCCAAGAAAACTGCATCAGAGTAGGACAGAACCTGCTTACTTCAGAATAGATTTAAATGCTTCACTGGCAAATTTCTAAATCTAGTGAATTATTGAGGCAAAGACTTGTACAGATATCTTAGATCTCCCAATTGCACATTTTAATAACAGACACATCCACATAGTGAGATGCAAAACTACAGCCCAAAAAAAGAAAATGAAAACTAGGACAAAGGAGTTAGGAATCAGTAACGTGAGAGTTCTAAGTGGCAGTGTCAACCAAATGGGAACACTGCTCTTTGTATCAGTACCATAAATGGAAGACACCCGTGTATTACAGCACTAGAACTATGGTTAAAGGACGATAAGAGATGTGTTACTTTAACAGGATATACAGTCCAATGGATGGCTAGGGAATGCATAGCAAAGTAACAGCAGTTTGGAAAAGTAATGCAGGCAAGACAGCTAAATGCTAATTGGGAGGTGGCACCAAGTCATGCCAGAAAACAGAATCTGAAGTATAAGCAATTATTTGTGCATCATACTTGTTAATTTACTTATCAAACGGATGAGTTCTACAGCTTAAGTAACCAACGGCTTTTTTCCCCTATCCCTCATGAAAATTGTTTTATATCTGTCTAATACATTCTTCTTTCGGCTTTTTCCCAGTTAGGGGTCACCACATTGGATCACCTATCCACTCATGACTGGCAGTGGAGTTTTATGGTGTCAAGTTGCCAGCCCGGCGTCCAACCTTCCACAGAAGGCACAAACATGCACACACTCATGTCTAGGGCCAATTTAGAATATCCAATCCACCTATAGCATGTCTTTGGGATGTGGGAGGAAACCGGAGCACCTGGAGGAAACCCAAGCTAACACAGGGAGGACATGCAGATTCCGCACAGAAGGCACCCCAGCCGAGGTTCGAATTCAATTACTGTTTTGACCCTCTACCTCTAAAAAGGGTGCCCTACTCGCCTATGGCAGAAAGCTGCAACAGTTTGATACAGGAGCTCATCCTTGGGGATAAAATGGATATGAACCATTTAAAGATACTTTTAGGTAGGCTTGCACTGTTTTTGTCAACTGTCAGACCCACTAAGCAATGAAGTACATTTTTTCAAGGTGTGACCTATAAATACTAGTCTGGTTAAGACACAGTACACATATGGTCCTCATCCTAAAAAAGGTAAATGAATCACACCCTAGATGAGAAGATTCCTCAGAATGTTCCACCACTCTATGCTGTTTGTACAGTCAGCTATTGACCATCTTCTGGCATAACATTAGCACATCTTGAGACCACCACAAATACACATGTGTATCATTCACCCATTCCTCTCCACGTTTCCAGCACCAGACATATTCTGGGAAACCTTCATTCTTTAGTCTCTGCAGATCCATATCATTTACATAATCTCATTTGTACCCCATGGCACCATAGCCTTTAACTCCTCTGTACCCAATGCATGCTTCATTCCATAACATCTATATTTCACCTGTCAATCTGTATTTTTAGCCTCTGCATTGCAGTCTACCCCTTTGCTATTCTCTGAAAAGAGCTACAGACAAAGTAATCCTCATCTGGAAAGACTGAAGTGAAAATGTAGTGGAATTCAGCAACAGGTTAGGCATAATGCAGTTGTATTAGTTGTCAAAAGTAGCACGGAAGTTTTAACCTTGACTTGGTTGGTACTGAAATGGGTTTGTCTGGCAGGCCCAAGTGTCAACAGTCCCAAACAGGGATATGGGAGCATAAGGACAAAGTGACTTGCCAATTCTAGGGGGAAAAAAGATTCTGCTAGAGGAACATATCCTAGTGATTACCAGGAGATAAGCTCCCAAAGAAAGCATGTGGAAATATAAGGGAAATGTCCGTCAGGCAGTGCAGTGTGTGGTGTGTGTATACACACAATTCTTCTCTATGCAAAGACATGGCACCCCATCCAAGGAATGAATTAAGGAGTGTCCATAAAATCCTCACTCATCACATGGATCAGCTGGGGCAAAAAATCTTTCATGACATTAAAAATAAGGAATTCCCACGCTAATATGAATGTTGAAGTAGGCTTTCTTTTTGTTGGAGCAACATGAGGCAATTAGGAAATAGATGAATTACGCTAACCAAATGTCTTTGCTACATAAGCTTATCTTTTATTTAGGACCACTTGTATACCATTTAAAAAATACAATATGCAATGAGCGCAACATAATTTCAGAAAGTTAGATATGCTATTTTGTATCATTCAGTGGCATATGGGGTCTGCATCCTTTTAGCTTACTTCCAACCCTATACATAAATGTAAGATACATCCTAAACACAGACATAGGTCTATCCTTAATTATACCTTTACCCACTTCTAAACTCAGCTTTTTACTTAGACCTAGGATACAACTTGAAAGGGATGCTGAAGTTAGGATTAGATTTAAAACTGCAGTTGCAGTCACAGTTTAGCTTAAACAAAAAATGTCCGCTTAGGTCTACAGTTAATGTTACAAATTCTCAGACACAGAATTACAATTAGGGTATGTTACATACTTGGACTAAACTCTGATGCATTTAGGAATGGACTGCAGCTTTTATTGTGTTGATCACATGATCTGTTTCCTACCCTTCTTACTTCACAGATCTCTCCCTTTGCATTTAGGCTGAACGATTCCTTTTTCTCCATTTCCCATTTTGTTTATTTCAACATTGTAACTTTCACTACAAGCCTGTTATGATTTCTGCTCCTATTCGCTTCCTTCCTGTATGCAGACTAAAAACATTCGGGAAAGGGAAAATTCTGTCGAGGTATCAATAACCTCCTACACCCTGGATGGTCAAGTACTCCCTCTCCCTCTGGCTCTGATCACAACAATCCCATCCAAATAGCTGACTCATTTAATACTTTTTTCACTGAAACCATACAATCCCTAGCCAACCAGCTATCCCCTAGCATCCCAGGCTCTGCCACAACCTTTACCAATAATTCTCATCAATTTCATTTTCAGCCAGTGCCCACTTCACTTATCTGTAACCTCATACAGAAACTTAAACCCACTACTCTCTCTGCTGATAAATTACCTGCAGAATACCTGATGAAGTCATAGCCTACCCCATATCCATCCTCATTAACAGAACTATTTCTGAAGGATCTATTCCCCTAATCTGGAAAGTCTCTCACATAATTCCCCTGCATAAGGGCGGTAACTCCAAAGAGTTGTCCAATTATAGGCCCATAGCTATTCTATCTCCTTTGGCAAAAATAATGGAGAAATGTATACACATACAACTGTTAACCTACCTACTCGATCACAATTTATTACCACCCTGTCAACATGGCTTTAGACCATTTCATAGCACAACCTCTGCTCTCTTATCCTTCACTAACCATATTAACAGTAATCGTAATATTGATACTCTATCCTCAGCTGTTTTTATTGACCTGTCTAAAGCATTTGACATGGTGAATCACCACCTCCTTATAGACACACTCAAAAACCTGTCATTAGACAACCATACTATACAGTGGTTCCAATCATACCTACATAACAGGTAACAGGCTGTACTATGGGAAAATACTTTATCTTCCCACGTCCCAGTCACTCTAGGGGTCCCGCAAGGATCTATATTAGGCCCATTACTCTTCTCCATCTTTACAAATGACCTTCATTCTGTAATTCCTCAAGCTGACTGTATCCAATACGCTGACTCCACACTCATATGCGCTGCTGCTTCTCAATCAGAACTTCAGTCACTAACCCAAATGACCTTTAGTATAGTTGAAAACTGGCTCCTACAAAGACGTCTTATCCTTAACCCCAAAAAAACAAAAATGTTACTATTTACCCCCACCCGCAGAACCTCCCCACTTAACTTTACTATTACTTCAAATGATAGAACTATAATATCTCCTGAACCAACCATCAAACTACTCGGGGTACTAATAGATAACAACTTGTCCTTTGAACCTCACATTAATAACACCATAAAAATAGTAAACAAGAAACTAGGTTCCCTCTATAGAATAAAACCCTTTCTTACACCTCCAGCCAGGGTTACTATTGCTCGTACCCACCTCATCTCTACCTTGCTCTATGCCTCCCCTATCTATACCAAAATATGTAGAAGTAATCTGAGTAAACTTACATCCTCCTACAACAATATTGCCAGATTTGCAGCTGGGTCCTCCTATAGAACTCATCACTGTATCAATCTGAATCAGTTAGGATGGTTAGAGCTGCCACTTTTCAATCAATTAATAGTAGCCCATAAGATCCTGTATTTACCTCAAAATACACCCATACTTACATCCCTAGTCATCCCCTACAATAACCTCAAGACCTTACGCTCAGCTAATAACCTACTTGTACAAATATCAAAATCCAACAACTTGGCTGGTGACTCCTTGTTCTCCAATACAGTAGGTAAAGCCTGGAACATCCTCCCAAGCCAGCTAACCTCAATATCCTCTGTCAGCTTATTTAAAAGCAAGCTTAAACCCTACCTCAAATCACACTGGCTATGCCCCTGTGTTAACCCAGACTAAGTACCTAACTATTAACTAGACTCTCAATTCCTAGCCTCCCATGATCATGATCTTGTGTTGTCTCACTAATTTTTACTGAGCTTAATCTTCCTTAGGATTTTTCCTCATGTAAATAAGTATATACTGTGGAATGATCAAACACCTTCATATAGTATCACAACCTATGTGTTAAACAACACTAGAAATCCATCCTTGTTTGCTGTTCTCCTATACTCTATCTATTGATCTCTAGTGTTTTTCTTTCTTAGGTTTTTGTGAGACCTTAGTATCTCTTATCATAAATTACTAGGTGTATCTAATTTTGTAATATGTTAAAGATTTGTACTACACCATTTCTAATACAAATGTATTAGTCATATTCATCTATTCTTAGATACATTTTTCCTTTTTCCTACTGAAATATAAAATATATAATCTTAGGCTTGTACTATAATTGTTAAAACTTATGTACCAAATTATACTGTTATTGTCTTTGTCTTGACCTTTTATGTTGTTGTAATTTGTGGAGCTTTTCTCCCCGGGCCTCCACTGAAAACGGGCATATATCCAGCTGGACTAGCCCGGTCAACAAATGTAAAATAAAATAAAATAAAATAAATAGTAAAGTTCCTCAATGTGCAGTTTAAGATCATCTTCATTGTCAACACTCTTTTTGCTCTGTTGTTGACATTTATTTCATAATTGGAAACCATGTTTATTGTATATAGTGCTCCCCTAGTGTTTTAAGATACAACCTAAAATCAGCAAAAGCCTTCATAATTACATTGCTGACTAGACTATAATGGAAGACGTTTGTTACCTCCAGTTCTAATTCATGTCATGTGTAACTAAGAGTTCACTCTAGTTACCTTTAACAAGGTGTAACTTGTTAGGCTATCCTACATGCTACAGACCTGCAGGCCACAATTCCATACAACCTGCATTATATATTGTTTAATGCTGTGATCCTGTGTCACTGATGAGCATGTAAAGGCCACTCCTGCTCAGTGCATACTCTAATGAATAGTGTAGCACTCCCTTTTTAAAAGCCTAGCCTTTTGCCAGCATCTAACGTATTGTAGTTAAATTCTTGATTAATGGATGAGATAAAGCATGTAATAATAATGTAATGTTTAAAAGTCAAACTGGCTCTGTAATTTTATGACAAATTCCTGCTTTTGTGTTTATGCAGGAACTGTTCAGGCAAGTGTATTTGTCAGCATTGATCTCATGATTTTGTAATGCAGTACAAGCCACCAAGTAGCTGAAAATTGTAATTTGGTAATAGTTCACACAAGACTATGAATATTGCCTTCCATTTGAAAAGTATGTGTCAACGGCACAAACACATTAAAGCTGTGCACTAAATTTGGAACTGGATTACAGCCAGCTAAAATAGAAGATGGAAGACAGATAACTGTGGCCATGACTTCACTTACATGCAGCCAAATAAAACTACATTCTGAAAATCCCCTAAGGAACGAACAAATTCTGCTTCTCCTGCACAGTTCTTCAGCTAATCTTTCATTATGAAATGTCAACATATATTCCATGTTTGTATCACAAAACAAAGCTTGTACAACTATCTTATAAATGGCAATTAATCCAGCCCCTACTTTAAAGCTCTCACATCACAAGCCCTGGTTCCACAGATCCTATAATCACAGCTGGGAATAAAGCACCACATTTCTGAATGCTAAGAAACTGAGCAGTTCTCGCCACAAATTATATTGTTGACACTCTGAACCAAAAACTGTTTTGTCTATAGAGTTACAACTGCCAGAAGAGAAGGTTGTGCAAACACTATAAGGAGATGATGTGGCAGTTCTTCTACATGTCATATGGTGTACCATACTATTGTATCACTTCTATTTTCATTAGCAAGAGCCTACCTGAAGGGTAGATGAATGGGAAGTCTACCACCAAGCAATAAAAGCAGGGATTATTAAGGAGTATGACAGGAAGTCTACCACCAAGCAAGAAAAGCAGTGGTTATTAAGGAGTATGACAGGAAGTCTACCACCAAGCAAGAAAAGCAGGGATTATTAAGGAGTATGACAGGAAGTCTACCACCAAGCAAGAAAAGCAGGGATTATTAAGGAGCATGACAGGAAGTCTACCACCAAGCAAGAAAAGCAGAGATTATTAAGGAGTATGACAGGAAGTCTACCACCAAGCAAGAAAAGCAGATATTACAGAGGTATATGGCACGAAATCTACCACCAAGCAAGAAAAGCAGAGATTATTAAGGAGTATGACAGGAAGTCTACCACCAAGCAAGAAAAGCAGGGATTATTAAGGAGTATGACAGGAAGTCTACTACCAAGCAGAAAAAGCAGATATTACAGAGACATATGGCACAAAATCTACCACCAAGCAAGAAAAGCAGAGATTATTAAGGAGTATGACAGGAAGTCTACCACCAAGCAAGAAAAGCAGAGATTATTAAGGAGTATGACAGGAAGTCTACCACCAAGCAAGAAAAGCAGATATTACAGAGGTATATGGCACGAAATCTACCACCAAGCAAGAAAAGCAGAGATTATTAAGGAGTATGACAGGAAGTCTACCACCAAGCAAGAAAAGCAGAGATTATTAAGGAGTATGACAGGAAGTCTACCACCAAGCTGAAAAAGCAGATATTACAGAGGCATATGGCATTAAATCTACCACCAAGCAAGAAAAGCAGAGATTATTAAGGAGTATGACAGGAAGTCTACCACCAAGCAAGAAAAGCAGAGATTATTAAGGAGTATGACAGGAAGTCTACCACCAAGCAAGAAAAGCAGAGATTATTAAGGAGTATGACAGGAAGTCTACCACCAAGCAAGAAAAGCAAAGATTATTAAGGAGTATGACAGGAAGTCTACCACCAAGCAAGAAAAGCAGGGATTATTAAGGAGTATGACAGGAAGTCTACCACCAAGCTGAAAAAGCAGATATTACACAGAGGCATATGGCACGAAATCTACCACCAAAAAGGAAAAGCAGAGATTACTGAGGCATATGGCAAGGAAATCTACCACCAAGAATGAGAAGCAGACATACTGAGGCATATAGCTGGAAGTGTACCATTAAGCATGAAAAGCAGAGATTATTAAGGAGTATGGCAGGAAGTCTACCACCAAGCTGAAAAAGCAGATATTACAGAGGAATATGGCACGAAATCTACCACCAAAAAGGAAAAGCAGAGATTATTAAGGAGTATGACAGGAAGTCTACCACTAAGCTGAAAAAGCAGATATTACAGAGGCATATGGCACGAAATCTACCACCAAAAAGGAAAAGCAGAGATTGAGGCATATGGCAGGAAATCTACCACCAAGAATGAGAAGCAGAGATACTGAGGCATATAGCTGGAAGTGTACCATTAAGCATGAAAAGCAGAATGTACTGAGGCATATGGTGAAAGGTGGTTAACATAACAGGCTCGTAACATTTGGCATCCCATTTCCTTACACACAGAATAAACTTCAAAACAAAATCTGTCAGTTTCAATGATCGCTACATGACTTGTCAGTATGATGAAGTCCATGACAGGGATGAAGTATAGAGATATCAGGGCAATCATTTGTACATACTGCATTGTTTGGGGACAACTTGGAAATGTTGGAGAAAAAGGAAATATTTTATAAAATGTAATTTGTTCCATATCATTTAGGTGCATATTCTTGGCAGAAAACATTTTAGAAGCTCCCTGCTTTCTTGCCAAGTCTATTAGCAGTGATACCATCTCAAGTAAAGGCTTCATAGAAAGTAAATGTTTAGTTTATTTTTCATTTAACATTACTTTAGGGGTCATAGTCCTTATTTCCTCATTTGGTCAGTCAGTTTAGTCTCAAGATCTTTGGTTTCGCTGACGTTTGGGACTTCCAGATGGTAGCAACAGCAGAAGGCACCTCAGAGGACAGAAGATATTCCAAGTATCAGTAGTAGACATAACATTAAAATATCACCCCAAAATGTACAATTAAATAACCCACAGTACACGATTTTGGTGCAAGAAAAGGAAAGACTGGAGAATAGAGTAAATCTGCAGTGGAAGCCAGTCTCAGCAATAGCAAAATATAGTAAGTGCTCTGAATTCCAGACTAGATGTGCAGAATATACTCAGACAAATGTCTGAGGGTATTAGGGCTGCCAGAAAACAGAGAGGAATGACTTGAGAACATTCATTTCATTTGAAGTTAAAAAGGGGGCAATAAGTTTTGCCATTATAGAACCCATTCGGAGACCCACTCTCTGCAATTCTAATAAGTCTCTCAAGCAATTTATCATTAAATGCCACAATTATGTCAAAGAAAGCATACTGCTAAATACTAGGCTGTTTGGGTCTGAAAGATAGCAGGGTCTTCTGCTTGATACCTAAACGCAGCATGGCCCTCTTGCAAAAGAGAAAGACCCCTTACTTATGCTTTTTAAAGAAAGGAGCTTTATAATCCAACTGAGAGCTCATCTCTCTTACCAATAAAAAAATGAACCAGGTGCAAACATTAGCATCTATGAAAGAGAGGCTTACTATATCAAGAACAGAGCTCAAGAAGAAACTATTTGCAGATATTGTGGCAACAAAATGGAATAAAGATGCTCCCCTGAACAAAAGAAAAATGAAAAGACCTACCACAAAGAACCTAAAACAAACGAAAAAAAACAAACAAAGAAAGCCTCACACCCAGCTGCATTTTATAATCAGGGAAAGTTGCTAAGCAAAACCTAACTCTAGATGGCTATTTACCAATGCACAAATGACACAACCTAGGATTGCTGCTAATAATGGACAATGAAGAACCTCCTGCTGATACAGATTTTTCTGGGACACTAATTAGAAGTGGCTGAAGTAGAATTCAAAGAGGACTCCTGAGTGAATGCTAGCCTGCACACACAACATGACTGAAGTTACACTTCTGCTCAATATATAAAACTTTACTCTAGGGGAGCAACATATGGACTCTCTTGCACCCATTTTTTTATTTTTATTTTCTCTCTGTTAATCCCCATGTATATTGCCAGAGTCATCCCACTGTGTCTATATTTTGCTTATCTGGTGCATGTTGCATAAACTATTCCTAACTAGGGGCAATGAGCATCTTCAGTTATATGTGGGATGTGCTACACGTGTAACTTTTACACTATAAACCATTAACAAGGTAGATGCCTGATTATACCCAGAATCCTCGTGCATGCAATAAGCTATTATGTTAGTCAATGGTAGACTAAGTGGACTTGATATCTGGCTGGAGAGGGTTGCATCCCCGAGGAAGGATTACAAGTAAACTGCTCTCAATCTAGCAAAGAATATAAACTTCATTGAGAGCCATCCAGCAGTTTGGTCAAGCCATTTGGCCTTGGTCTGCTCCCTCACTAAAACTACAGTCTTCCCCCCCTTTTTTGAATTTGAGCCACTGTTTCTCAAACCCCCTTTTTAAAGAGGAACTATAGCAGAAAATCAATTAGTTGTAGATTAACTTTACATTCACTTGATTTACTTTGAACATAACCTGGAATTTCTTTAAAGTCAGCATAAGGGATTGTTCACAGCAAAATAAAGTAAAAAATAAAGGGGCAATTGGACATAAGCAGACAAATTCAGATTGGCCAAACTGGACACAGAATTCAAAAGAAAAATAATGAAATAGCAAAGATGTACTAAATTTTCTCAACACTGAAAAAAGATTATGCAGAAACCCATACTATCAGAGAATTAATGACAAAAACAGGGAAGGAAATATTTTTCTGAAGATGTGGTATCACCTCAAAAATTTGTTGTACATAGATGACCATCTTTGAGAGAATTAAATAAGAATTTCACCTCTACAGAACCTGTTAGCAATAATAATATCTTAACTTAAGAATATAAGGGACACAATTGTGAAGACCTTGAGCAATAGAATAAAAAACACCACCTCACACTGAAATTAACCAAATCAATGTCTGTACAGAATGAGAAACTGGCCAAGACAAGCATTTAAAGGGGGGGGGGACTTCTAGCAGGTAAAGAATGTCTTACTCTGGTAAGGTGGTAGGACTATATAGTTTAACATCTGACTTTTTTTTTAAAGAATTCAAGGGGGATTTAATATCCACTTCATACATTCTACAATGAAAGTGAAGCTATGGCATTCTTTCTCTCAGTTCCTAACATAGCAGAATTTATGTTCACTAAACTCAACAAAATGTAAGCACTCTGAAGTAGGTATAAGCCTATCTCACTCCTGCAACTAGATACAAAAAATTATGCAAATAATCTGTGCATAGAATCATTAGCATCCCATATATTTTGCAAAATCAGCAGTTGTCAAATATAGATCATGAAGTCTAAACCTTATTAAGACATAGCTCAACATGCAGGAATTATGTTTCAGAACAAAGATCTCAGCTTATGCTTTTATTGACTTAAATAAAGCTTTCCACTCAGTCTAATAGTCATTCTTTTCACAAGAATTCATAAATAAATGCAAATTAATGTATAGCAAGCTCCTGGCCAGAGTTACTAACAATGGTATCCTGTCTGAAATGTTTCTCTCCAGAAGGAGCGGTGCCCTGTTATGATTCACCATCACATTACTACAACGATTTTTATTCACGATATCAATAAGCATATTATTCATTTAGGAATCAATACCCAACAGGGAACCCACTGAGAAAATTCCTCAATAGTGAACTCATGATGTTTACAAAAATTTGGAAAATGCCAGAACTAGCTTTAAATGAACAAAACAACTTTTCCATCTGCAAAAGCCCTTTTAATTGTTTTAAAGGAAGATTATGGATAACATGTAGTAAACAGCTATGATCCAGCCAATATTACGGACAGAAATGCTAAAGCTCTTTTAATCAACAAATTAAATAGGTGCAAGAGAACAGAATTTTAGAATCTACACACAGTTTCTCAATGTGTATGTCTTTACTCCTTCACCATCTTGTATATAACACCAGACATTTCATAAGGCAAACTATTTACAACCGTATCAGTCCCTAATATCAATTTTTTTCTGTGGGATGACTTATACAATAGAATCAATAGAAAAATGGATTATCTATTAAATATAGTGGGGTGGGACTTCCTGACTAACTGATGTTATTAAATGATTGCCAAATATCAATATATTAGATCCAGACAATCTCAAGACTCCTTTGGCTGATTATAAAATATGCTATTGTCAACGAGTCCTACAGCAAAAAGACATTACAAGATTCCAACAAATTCTGGGATCCTGGGGGTGGAAAACCTGGGCTGCAGTAAAATTTTTGGGTCTGTCGCTTAATGGTTTCAAAGGAAGTATATCAGAAAAGAATTTGCAGCCATATTGGCTTAAGAAGCAAGACAGACCAACTCATGAGTTATTAGAAAAGGAGGTGGATTTTACTACACCTTAGTAATTTGGAATTGACTGAAGAATAAGATAAAAAATATAATTTGCTAAACGTGTTAAGCCCTTAAACTGACATATTGCTAAAATATTCATGGTGCATTTTTACTACCTTAAACTAAACCTTAATGATTTTATGTTATTTATATTATCAAGTCAGTTTGGATGTCAATATTTATATGTCAGATTGATCTGTTTTTATTGTTGTTTTTCATATGGGTATTGCAATATTTAAGTTATGTTTCTGTAATAGATTAAATGTTAAATATTTATATTGTCTGAATTTAAAAAAATATTAATTTGTTACATGTTAAGTGAACTGCTCGGTTACTGACACTTTTAGCCATGAGCTGGACTACAATAGCAAAGGTGATTGATATACAAGGACAATTTATAATAGCAAGTGAATGGCATGCTTATGAGGTGAGAAGAAACTGGAATTTCCAAAGACAACCTGTACAGTTCACAGGAAAAGCACACAAAACCATACAGAAACTGGTGAGAAGTCATGACCGAAATTTGCACCCCACAGATGGGATGCAGAAATCTGAACTACTAAATCAGTGCACTGCCTTAGGAGAGAAGGAGATGCAGGTGACAACTGGAAAAGAACAGTTCTAATAAGGCTTGGGAAAAAAAAATGTATATACAGGCAAAAAGATGGAAAGAGCCTGGTACATATTGTCTGAAATAGTCATATGGTGCGCATCACATTTTAGAGAACTTTAGAACACAGCAAGAAACGGATAAAACAAGGGTATAGGAAAGGCTGATCTCTATCGTAAATGTGAGACATGATTTACAAATCCTGGACATTTCAAAATTACAAATGAAAACTTAAGACTATTTCAAACCTAATAGTTACACCACCAAAGCATCTTTGAAGGCATTTTACCGCTCCCCTATACTTCCACTGCATAAATATAATAATTCTGAGATCACAATACCTTAAAGTAAGAGGAATATTGAAACTTTGGTCTTTATATGCTGCTGATTACAAAAACATTTCTATCTCGGCATGTACAAATATAGTTTATAAGCGCATCTGGTTTGAGTTCCTCTTATCTAGAATAGTGTGAAAAACATTATTTGCTTCCCAAATGTGAATTTGCTGCATTGATGGTGGTGAGAGATAGGCTATTATGCTTACTTCAAAACTGGGCTACTTCCATCTTTTGTTTAATACTGATATATTCAAGAGGAAAGTGTAATTTTACTCTCCAGCCATATTTCATGTTATGAGCTTGCTGGCATGCTGAATTTTTGCATTTCACTTTATTTTCTGCAGAACTAAATTAATTTACTAAACACTGTACCAATCATTTTGGTTTTGTAGTAGAGTTTCAGTTTAGCCTGCTTACAGATTAAGAATTCTAACCATTTACCTCCTGCTGCTATATTTTTTTAAATATAACAACCAGGTTAGCTCCATGGGGTGAAGGAATAAAGCTCTGCACAGCCTGGGCACTGGAGGAGCTAAGCTGAGAGGGTGGATGTGAGCACCTCACCCCTGAAAGGAGGAGGGAGAATAAGGTGGTTCAGTATGCCACATTACTGTTACTGTGAAGGAGGGGCACAGACAGAAGCACTGGTGACATGTCCTTGGCTTTACCAAGCTGCATCATGCAGTAGCCTTCAGTCAAGGAAGGCATAGCACAGCTCATGTGTATGACAGCTGCCAAAGGACTTTGGTGCTACCAGAAAAACTTAGACGCCTAGATGACAAGCTCCCATGATAATCTTTTGCCCTATAAGAGGAAACAAATGGGTTTATTGGCTGGTTGGCAGGCTGTAGATAGTAATGGGATTAAAAAACATAACCTGAAGTGACATTTGTCCATCTGGCATACATAGTCTTACATACTAAAGAGTTACACAGCTACTATCTCATATCAGTTTAAGCTAACTCACTTTAGCCACCCACCAATGGTTATGGTAGTTTCAATAAAACTGGCAGTTACAGCTATTATGAAATCTTTTCAGTACTCCTGTGCCCCCCCCCCCCCCATGATCAGACATGTTAATCAAAATAAAAAATGTTAAAACTCAAGTTTGTTATATTATATGCATAATGTGGCTGAAAAGGGCCTGGGGACCAGTTGACCTACCTGGTTATCAAATGTTAGGGCCTTGAGAACATTCACTGCACAAAACTAAGTCAGAATTCCATGAGTGGGACTGGAGTTTAGGGAATGGAAATAACCCAGAAAACAATATCTCGTTTCTAGCAGTCCTAATTTCTGCTTATTTAGGAAAGGACAGTGAGTGGTGTACTGTCGAGACTAAGACTCTAGGGTTACAGTTACAAGATCGAGGCTTGCAAAGTTGGAACTGGCAATTGTGATTATGAAATACTGAAACTCTATACTCCGAAAACTAACAACTCAAAATCTTATACTTGCATCAGCTGGACACATTGTAGTGCATGTTCCTGGGTGCAGAGCAATAGGGAGTTTAGGTATTCAGTAATTTATGTGTTTAGGCTTTTTCAGAGTTTTGGCATTTCGGTGTTTTTTTTTTTTTTTGTATGTGAATGCCAGTTTCAACTTTTTAAGCTTTGATCTTACAATAGTAAACTAAGCTTCCAAGAGCTTAGAAACTTGAAAAAAACAGTATTATATCCCCTTAGTGATGGTACTTTTAGGAAAGTGGGCTAATGCAGTTCTGCTGGCACTGTCAAGTCTTCAAAATCAATAGATATTTGTGACTTGTCTAGTGATTGATAAGCCCAGTCAGCCATGCATTGTTGGGATTAGACAATGTTTACCTTAACTATTTTCTAGGGGCTAATTCTGTGACAAGTAGCCTTTCCCAGGTCCACAGAATAAATGCTAATATTTAGTTTAACTGGTCTTGGATGTTGTGTGATGATACAGATGAAATCTATTTTCCGACTGACCTCTCCCTAGCATGGAACTCCCTGTAACTATCCCATTAGCAATTTAAACATATACCCCATATAATGCATCTCACACAACCAAGGACTAAGGGAAAACACTTTACAAATATAACACCCATTCGTTTAATGCTTTTGTAGGTATTCATGAAAAAAATGGATATTTTCCATTTACAGAGGTTGTATAATCATAGTGAGCATACATAAGTAATGGGGAGCAGGGGCCTTGCCCACCACAAAAAAAAAAACTTTTCCAGGTTTTTGCATTTTTGGGCATTTCCACATTTGTAGGTTTATAGGTTGGTACTAGGCTATCGTCCCTAAGGCTTATGCAAGCCTAGCCATAACAATTCCCTGGAAATTTTTTCCCACAATATTTACTTCTCTGTGCCCCTGTCTAGCAGGGTGACCAACATGATCCCCGGGGTGAATATCCTATCTCCCATCCAATCAAGGTTCCTTTTGAAGAGGGCCAATGAGGTGCTCTGCTTGACATGTATGGGCAGTCTATTCCAGAGTATGGGGAGTCTCTGGGTCAGGAACCTATCCCTCCAGCATGTTTTGTTCAATGTGATAAGGTTTAGATCCGTGGAGCGTGTGGCTCTGAGGGATTGGGATTTCTTTAAGTGGAGCATGTCCAACAGCTCAGCGTTTGACATGGCCTTGTATGTTAAGTAGAGATCGCCTCTGAGTAGATGATATGCCACAGAGTATATCTGGAGTTTTTTTTAGAGGTCAGCACATGGCATCTGCTTTAGGCCTGTGATTCTTTTAATGAGGTATCTCTGTGGCCTTTCCAGCTGTTGCAGATGTCTTGTGAGGTACATCCCAAATGGGGCATTATACTCTATAATGGGTCTAATGAGGGATGAGTACAGTGGGACAATAACCTCCTTTTTTCTGGATGAAAAGCCCTTAGTGATGAGGTGTGCCACGTAGAAGGATTTCCTGACTGTTTTGGTGATGTGGTTATCGAAAGTTAGACCACTGTCCACTTGCGTCCCTAAGTCTCTCATCACACTTTCGATGTTTAGTGTCCTGCCACCTATGTGGTAGTTCATGGATACATGTTTTTTTTCCAAAGGGGGATGACTATACATTTCTTGGCATTAAGCTTGAGCCCATTGATCTAGCACCAGGCATCGGTTTCTGTAAGGCCCTTTTGTAGAATATCCAGATCATTTGGGGATTCAATAAGGGCTCCCAGTTTACAGTCATCTGCAAACTTTGTTAGCCAGAGTTCCTTAATGTTGGCCTGTACTTCAGAGAAGTAGATGCCAAACAAGAGTGGTCCCAGGACTGAACCCTGAGGTACTCCACTTGTCACTTGTCTGGAGCTGGATTTGGAGTCGGCTACTTTTACAGTCTGGGTTCTGTCAGTAAGCCAGTTGGCAACCCATCGAGTGATGTAAGGATTTATGCCCAGCTTAGTAAGTTTATCTATGTTTCCAGAGTGGGGGATGGTGTTGAAGAACTTGGCAAGGTCCAGATAGGCTGTGTGGACCTCCTTACCCTTATCCACAGCTCTGGACACCGATTCGAAGAAGTCATTCAGATTCTGGAGACAAGATCGGCCCTTCACAAACCCAAACAGGGCGGGGTCCAGTGTCTGGAGGTTGCCAATGTGTTTGTTTATAAGTTCCATGATAATGCGTTCCATGCCCTTGCAGATCAGGCTTGTCAGACTGATAGGACTGTACTTCCCGGGATCCAAGGTGGATCCTCCCTTGTGGAGCGGGATAACTGAAGCGGTGCGCCACTCAGTGGGCACGAAGCCTGAGGTGAGGCTATGATTAAACACGACACTTAGGTGGGGTGCCAGTTCATTTTGTAGTTCATGTAGTACACAGCCTGGGATGTCATCTGGTCTCATGGATGCTGTATTCTTAGCTTTGGAGAGTGCTGTTTCTACCTGTGTGGCTGTGATTATCAGAATTTGGCAATCTTTTGATATTGAGATGGGCCCTTTACGGGATCAGAGGGGAGTGCAGTTGGCACTAAATTGACCTGCCAGGATATTGGCAATATCCTTGGGATCAGTATATTTAATGCCATTCTGTTGTAGTTCAGAGCAGATCTGAGCATTACCATTTAGATTCTTGACATAACTATAGAATGCCTTGTGGTTGTCTTTGGAATCTTTGGCAATTTTATTTTCGTAACTAGCTTTTGAGTATTTTATGAGGGATCTCAGCTTTTTACTGAGGCTGGTGAGGGAGTTTTTTGCATCCTGGGATTTTCCTCTTTTCTGCAACAGTTTCTTCCTTCTGTTGTATAGTTTGTTTATAGCAGGGGACCACCAGATTGGCTTCCTTTTTTTGGAGAAAAGGATCTTGGTTCTATTTGGGATGGCACGATTCATGCATGAGTGGATGTGCTCATACAGTGCCTTAGTGTAGGAATCTGCAGTCGAACTTCCAGATCCTGTCTGCATGGGTGTTGTGAAGTTTGTCACTTCTGACTTCAGTAGCATGAAGTTGGCTTTGGAGAAGTTTTTTAATGATGTTTCCTTACTGAGGGGGTAGGGGTGGGATGTGGATGTCAAGGGTGATTTACTTATGGTCAGACCTGACCAATGAGGGGGTGACCACTGGTGTGGAGCATCTATCTCCCATGTTGGTAATGACCAGGTCTAGGATATTGGAGCCTCTGGTGGGACAATGGATTAGTTGATCCAGGTCATTGGAATTTATGAATTCCAAGAACCGTTGGAAAAAGGAATTGGTACCCGAGTAGTTTTCCCAATTAATGGCAGGGTAGTTGAAATCACCTAGTATTAGGGTGTTTGGTTGTATCTTAATATTTTCCAGTATGTTTAGGAAGGTGTAGTGAGAATCTTGGGGTATGGTGGGGGATCTGTAGCAAGCTACAATTTGGACTGCAGTCTTACCTAGTGTTAGTTGCACCTGGAGAATTTCAGATGCATTGTGTTGGGCAACTAGCCTGGAGGTGTGAATATCCTTGGTGAATATGGACACTCCTCCACCTTTAGTGTTTCGGTCTTGGTTTTGTGGCCGAAAAGTGTGGTAAGAATCGTAGCCTGGTATTGCAGGGGTGCTCTCTGGAGCCTTGAACCAGGTCACAGTCACTGCACAGATATCGATGTTCTCCATTTTTAGGAGTGCCTCGAGAGAGTGCATTTTGAGGTTTAGACTTCTAGCATTGAGTAGCATTACCTTCAGATTTTGCATGCTTGTATCTGTTACGGTGGTGGTTTTATCCTTTGAACCTTGCCTAAAAAAGGCACTATAGGGGTGACAAGAGCTTTAGCCAGTAACCTGAATCCCAGGGGTGACAGGTGCAGACCATCTCTGGCAAAGCATCATGGTTTGTCGGTCATGTCTTCCCAGGCAGACAAATACTGGATCCCCTTTGAATGACACCAGAAGCTTAGCCAATTGTTGAAGTCAATCATTTTGTCCTTATACTGCGGTATCATTCTGGGCGAAGGCAGGATGCTACTCAGGGCTAGGGTCATACATGCCTGGGTCACATGATCCAAGAGCTCTTCCATGTCTCTTTTCATGTAGTCCAGGGAGGTACGTCTCAAGTCATTTACTCCAGCATGGACAATGACAGAGTCATATTTGTACTTGTTGTGGAGTGAGTTGAGTGCATGCGTTATGTGGCGGATCCTGGCACCTGACAAGCAGCTGACTGTAATTTTCTCCTTGTTCAGCCTGGTGAGTGGGACATCAGTGTGCCTGACTATAGAGTCACCTATGACTAAAGTGTTGGGTACATTGTCTTGCCTTAGGGGCTGTTGTTGGGTGGCACACTGGTGTTGTGAGCTATGTGTCACTTTGGTTGTGACTGGAGTTTGTTTGCGTTTCAGCTTCGGAGGTCCTTGTTGCTTGGGCAGGTTAATGTTAAGGGCCTCTGCATATGTGGGTTTAGTGTTGCTATGTGTGGGAGTTGATGGTGTGGGTTTGGAAGGGCTATGAGTTGCTAGAGGTGTAATGCAGGTGTTAGCCTTCTCCTCTCGACTGTCTAGCACAGTCTTGACCGGAAAGAGCTTTGCTTCCAGTTTGGCTATGTAAGTGCATCTCTCACAGGTTGTAGTGTTGGGTGGTAGGAGGAGAAGATTGTCTGTGTACATGAGGCAGTTGCCGCATTGCCCCAGTATGCCCAGATTCACCATGTGGACAGGAGAAACCACCGGAAGCTGACCCTTGGACATGACGTGCTTTTTTGTAAGGTTTTCCCTTACCTTTGCAAGGTACTTTGCAACTGTAGGCTGTTTAGTGCCTTTGATTAATTTCTCCTTATTGACATGGAGAGCTGAGTGCTTGTATCAGGTTCAGGCTTCCTAGTGCTTTACAGCAGGTTCTAGAGCAAGTGCTAGTCACAGGGGTTCAGAGTTTAGTGCTTCTACTGAGAAACCAGCTAGTTTTAAGGGAAAATATGAAGAGCAGATTTTCTGGCACCTGTAATAGTTTAACTGTAGCCTCGCAGTGCTGCACAATGTGAAAAATGAGCAAACACATGAGTTTTTAAGCCAGAAAGTTGAAAGGGATAGAAATCAGCCCAAAAAGGCTTATAAAATTACAATTTCAGAGCTGGAAACCACTTCTCTAGCGTTAGATGGGCAGTACAATGCTCACCAGTCCCACTGGTAAGCAGTAGGACTTCCCTCTACCACAGCAAGGTCTGGATAGCTCTGAGCACAGAAAATAAAGTCCTGAGACAAGCAAAGCCTGGGATATGGACTGGCTAGAAAAAGTGGGAAATGAGCAAACAAGATAGTATATATATATATTTTTTGTTGAAACAGGCTAAACAATGCAATAATACATTAAATAAACACAGAAAAGTCTAACACACTTGAGTGTGTAGTCCTAAACAGTAAATGCAATTAAAACTCTACAAAATTAGCAATTTAAAACTTTTTAAATGAAGCAAGGCAAGTGCACAACTGAAAAATGATTTAAGTGGCAGTAATACAGCAGAATAAGTAGCTAGTCTACATATGCAGAGAAGTCTATATATACAGAAAAGCAGCTAAAACGCACAAACCCTTCAGATGCAGTGCAACCTAGAGTACTTGCGTCGTATCAATATTAAAGCAATTACAGTTATAATAAATGCTCTAAAATACACTCTATATTTCCAAAATGTTTGAGAAGCACAGTCAGAACATAAGAAAATTCAGGCAAAAATTATTTTTTTTTTGAAAGGGAAAAAGGAGAAACAGAAGGCCTTATCAAATGGTCTCTCTGTATTAGGTAGAATGAGCTAATGACACTAGACTAGGAGGAGTGTCCCAGATCAGATTTACAGTAGGGGCGGGCAATTGCAAAGCCACCAAGTATAACACAAGACACCAACAGGGAGAGTGGGTGGGGACTCTAAAGCTGTTAGCCTACAAAGCACTAGAGAAAGCCACAAAATGAAAGTTATTTGTAAAGATACAGAATGCTTTAACTGCAAACAAATCAGTTACCCGTGCAGATTTCAATAAAAGTGCTGTATATAAATTGCTAGAACAATAAACTGTATAACTAATGGAAAAAAAAAAAAACAGGATACTTGTATATCTCAGCTAAGAGTTGGAGTCCACACCTCTCATCCACTCTGCTCAGTGTGTATAGACAGAAACTCTCTCAAAGTTAGGGCTTAAATACCAGAGCAGCTTTTTTTTTTTTTTTTTTTTTTACAAAAACACAAAATAAAGAACCAGCCCCTACTAGCCTGCAGCTATTAGCCTACAAAGCACTAGAAAAAGCCACAAAATGAAAGTTATTTGTAAAGATACAGAATGCTTTAACTGCAAACAAATCAGTTACCCGTGCAGATTTCAATAAAAGTGCTGTATATAAATTGCTAGAACAATAAACTGTATAAATAATTGAAAAAAACAGGATACTTGTATATCTCAGCTGAGAGTTGGAGTCCACACCTCTCATCCACTCTGCTCAGTGATGGTACTTTTAGGAAAGAGGGCTAATGCAGTTCTGCTGGCACTGTCAAGTCTTCAAAATCAATAGATATTTGTGACTTGTCTAGTGATAGATAAACCCAGTCAGCCATGCATTGCTGGGATTAGACAATGTTTACCTTAACTATTTTCTAGGGGCTAATTCTGTGACGAGTAGTCTTTCCTAAGTCCACAGAATAAATGCTAATATTTAGTTGTTTAACTGGTCTTGGATGTTGTGTGATGATACAGATGAAATCTATTTTCCGACTGACCTCTCCCTAGCATGGAACTCCCTGTAACTATCCCATTAGCAATTTAAACATATACCCCATATAATGCATCTCACACAACCAAGGACTAAGGGAAAACACTTTACAAATATAACACCCATTCGTTTAATGCTTTTGTAGGTATTCATGAAAAAAATGGATATTTTCCATTTACAGAGGTTGTATAATCATAGTGAGCATACATAAGTAATGGGGAGCAGGGGCCTTGCCCACCACAAAAAAAAACTTTTCCAGGTTTTTGCATTTTTGGGCATTTCCACATTTTTCATTTTTTATGTCAGCTGACATGAATCCAGGGTGAATGGTGTTTATGGGTAATATAACTCAGGAATGTCTTCCTTTTATTAGATAATCTAGAGGAAATGTTGCAACAATCATTTCACTGGGAAAGGAAAAGCCTGCATTTAAAATAAGAGCCAAGAAATATGTAAGAGCAAGTTGAGATACAGATACCCAACGGTGATGACAAAGCTAGGACTAGAGAATGACAGAAGAGGAACTCTCACTATGTTATCATCCATACTGACAGTCCACTTCTCTGGACCACTTCTCATAAAGTTGAGAGGATACGGATAACAGTGTGCTTTGTATAGTACTGAAAGCTGTAATTCTAGGGTGTACAGACTGAGTATTTAGGAAAGCGTATGCTCAGAGGCTTTAGGTTACACTCAAAGTATGAGAATACACAGCTTTGTACAATACAGTGGAATGATCTAGAGTTGCACTTGGGAAGGAAAACTGGATTCATGCAACCCTCTGTAATCCAATGAGTTTAATGTCCTCATACAGGATAGCTTTTGAGTGGCAGTTTACCAGCAGGTATTTCTACACCCCAAAACTGCCAAGTAAAATGTGTCTGACAGCTATAGGGACACACTTGCAATGCATGATCCATTGAGTGGATTTGGTTTAAACTCTGCAGCCATTATCTCCTAATGGATACGTTCTGGGCACGAGTCCAGTGGCGCACAGAGAATGGCTTTAGGCTATACCCCTGAGTTGTACAACTGTTTGTGTTGTTTTGCATTCTTGTGAATTACAGGGTAACAGGACAGAAGAGGGAACCACCTTGGTTAAAAAAGTGATGATTACTGCCTTCAAGCTTGAAACTAGAAGACAAGCCAAAGGAAGACCCCAAAGATACAGTGATCATCAGAAACTGAACAGATACATAGTATGAGGATTAGGGTGGTGTCTCATCTCTACAGTGATAAAATTATGAAAGCTTGGCAGCTGTGGTTGTTGCTGCCACATAGCTTTCTTTTTTAATATGTAAGGATCACAACTGTGAATCTTTAAAACAGGGGAACTAACCATGTGAAAAGGGAAGTTTAACACAACAAAGCTGATCATGCCACTATAAAAAGCCATGTGAACACCTGTGAACAGCAGCTAGTATAAAGTGTGTGCTAACTGACTGACTGAAGGGCAACCTTCTAGCCCAGTGTGACACTAAAAATAGAACTTTGGGTTCTCCAAGGAAATAGCAGTTTGTGCCATGACATGACTAACCCAGTACTACTTATCTTTCACATTTTGAGATGAACAAAGATATATATATATATATATATATATATATATATATATATATATATATATATATATATATATATATATATATATATAAATATAGATATAGCTATATAGATGTATCTATATATCTATATAAATACAGCTTTGCGTGCATTTAGAGTGGCTGTATCTTTAGATTAAATGAGGTGACATGGAATTTTAATTCCCTTGTATGGATAGTTACTGAAGCTTTCTCATGAGAACTAAGTAAATCAATTCCCATGGGGTCTTTGCATGATTAGAACAATAGATGATCAGATGGGAACAAATGTTAACGGTTTTTACTGCTACTTTCTCAAATACTGTAAATGCACTTCAGCAGCTGGGTTTCTTGCAGAACTCTTATGACAATATTTGCCATTGCTAATTAATCACCATAAGACAGAAATGTCCTTGTCTGGCGTGTGCAAGAAAGTTCATAATGTAGTTGTCAAGGTAATGACAGCTCAGCCAAATTGTTTGGGTATACTGAAACATGTGAACCACTAAATGCTAAAAGTAGGCTGTTTCATAAAGAAAAAAAACATTGAGCACAAAGATCTTTTGACTTCACAGCATTTAAATCAAACATTGACACAGATTTTTACCAGGCTGGCACTCAACCCTGAAATATAATTGAAAGAAAAATGGAAAGTAGCACATTTCCAAGAGAGATAACAGAATGAGGTAATGTTAGATGACAACCGGACTGATAGTTGCCAAGCACTTAAGAGTATTTCACAGCAAAATACGGCAGTCTGCTTCCTGAAATTGGTGAGCAATGCTATATTTATGTAATATAACATAACTGTTACCCAAATCTGTCAGCACTATTAAATGATGCAGAGGGTTTTAAAGCAAATAGTTGCTGCATAGAACGGGACAGGAACAATTTAAGTACTGTTGATGTAAACATAATAAAAAACCTAGTTCACATTGTGTCTATTCAAATACTGTACAAGTCATTTAATAAAATTTCTATTAATGTGCTTGCTTATGTTGTACTTCTATTTTTTAACTGGGTAAGAAAACTGCTCCTTCTTGGACCCTTTTCAGCCAATGACCTAGGCCACAAGGACAAGGGTAAATGTAATATAAAGACAATTCATTACAGTTTATCAACCAGCATGTTTTTGTTAGGAAATTAGAGTACGCAGAGGAAAACATGCTGGCACTGTGTACAAACATGCATGCATGCAAATTCCACAGACAGTGACCAAAAATCAGAACTGAACCCAGATGGTCACTGCTGATCTGTCACTCTGATACCCTGTGCAAAATTAGCAAAATGGGTGTTATGGATGGAAGCTGTGAGACAGCTTACCCCTGGACCACTTATTCTTTTAACTCATTACATCTGAGTGACTCCTCCAGGTGCATCCTCAGTCAACTCCTACTGAAGCCTCTAGGTGTCAAATATTGCTTTTTCATATTTGCATCAATAATTCCAAATGCATACTATGTATAAGGTTAATAGGTTCATACAAGGCTATCTGCCCTAGGGCATTTATAAGCCTAGCCAGAATGTGTTTGGCTTTCGCCACCCATTTTAAATTTATTTTGCTATGCCCTTTTTCGAGGTTAGTATACTGTGCCTCTGTCTAACAGTGACACAGAAGTGATACCCAGGGTAAACCTACGATCTCCCATCCACTCATCAAGATTCCTCTTGAAGAGAGTCAATGAGGGACTCTGCCTAACCTAGACTGGGATTTTATTCCAGAGTGAAGGGAGCCTCTGGGTTATGAATCTGCCCCTCCAGCATGTCCTATTTATTTCAGTGCTGAGGTTTAAGTCTCTCGAGCACGTAGCTCGATGGGATTTGGATTTTCTGAGGTGCAGCATGTCCATTAATTCCGGGTTGGACATGGCTTTATACGTCAGGCACAAATCGCCTCTGAACAGGCTGTATGCCACTGAGTAGAGCTGGAGTTTCTTTAACCGGGCAGCATATGGCATCTGTTTGAGCCCTTTGATCCTCTTGGTGAGGTACTTTTGGGGTCTTTCCAGTTGCTGCAGGTGTCTGGTAAGGTACATACCAAAATGGGCATTGTACTCAATTATGGGCCTGATGAGGGATGAGTAAAGAGGCACGATGACCTCCCCTGATCTAGATGTGAATCCCTTCATGATTAGGTGGGCTATATAAAATGTTTTTCTAACCACTTTGGCCACGTGGTTGTCAAATGAAAGATTGCTATCAACTTGGGTCCCCAGGTCCCTAATTACTTCTTCTGTACTTAATGGATTACCACCTATGTGGTAATTTGTGGGCATTTTGTTTTTGCCAAAGGGGATGACTATACACTTTTTGGCATTTAGCTTGAGGCCATGGTTCTGGCACCAGTTGTCTGTTTCTATGAGGCCCTTTTGCAGGATGCTTGTGTCGGCTGGAGAGTCGATTATGGCACCCAGTTTGCAGTCATCTGCGAACTTGGTCAGCCACAGTCCTTCCGTGTTGGCCTGTACCTCCGAGAAATATACCAAACAAGAGAGGTCCCAGGACTGAGCCTTGTGGGACACCACTTGTAACTGGTTTGGAGTCTGACATGGCTCCAGCAATTCTAACCATGTGGGTTCTGTCCTTGAGCCAGTTTGCAATCCATCTAGTGACATAGGGGTTTATATTTAAGCTGGTGAGCTTATCTATAATGCCCGAGTGGGGTATTGTATCGAAGGCTTTTGCGAGGTCCAGGTAGGCTGTGAGAACCACCTTCCCCTCGTCAATGGCCTTGGTGACCGTTTCAAAGAAAATCAACCAGGTTTAAGAGGCAGGATCTGCCCTTAACAAAGCCGAACTGGGTAGGATCCAGTGTCTGTAGGTCCCCAATATCTTTATTTATGAGGTCCATGATGATCCTTTCCATAGCTTTGCAGACCAAGCTAGTCAGGCGTATGGGGCGATAGTTTCCAGGATCCATTGAGGCACCACCTTTATGGAGAGGGACCACTCTTTGGGCACATATCCTGTAGTAAGGCTGAGATTGAACAGTAGTTTTATGCTTGGGTTTAGCTCTTCTTGGAGTTCATGTAGGACGCAGCCCGGGACACCGTCTGTTCCAATTGATGCTGTGTTTTTTGCTTTGATTTTAAAACATTTCATCTTGAAGCTTACACAATAGCAAACGCAACTGTATTAATACTTGACCTCTGTCTGGTGCAGGTAAATGGATATTAACTGTGTTTTTTATGATATTAATATATATATATATATATATATATATATATATATATATATATATATATATATATATATATACACACACACACACACACACACACACACACACACACACACAATTTTTACATGTTTTCTAAATATCTCAACAACCAGGTAACACAGGCAGAACTCCTTAGCCTCAAATGAAAGTTCTTAGATGAATAAAATGCTACTGATGTGTATAACTTGAGTGGTTGCTAAGATATTGTAAGTAGTTTACAAAATATTACAAATGTAATCGTGACTTATTTACTGTGACTTATAAAATTCATTCAGTTTAAGATCTAGAAACTGAAGAATACTAACACTAAAAATAATTTGTGCTGAAGAGTTTGCCATTTATTCTTCTTTCATACTCCCAATGGTTCCAGACATATGAACATTTGTTTGAAATGTGAACACATCATTTGATTCTGTCAAAAGGCATATTTACATCGTACAGTCTTCATTATGATTTATGTGCACTACATATAACATCAGCTGCTAAGTTTTGTTTTAATTATAAAAAGATCACAAGAATTTTAACTATAAACATAACATCAGTTTTTTACACTGCTACATTTTTCATTCACTTATTAATATCACCCTGAAGATGAAAAAATGTAGCAGTTTATAAGAATCTTACATGTAAGGGACTTGAATTTCTTTATGGAAGTTTCATACAAAGATAAGAAGCATTCCAAATTATCAACAGCAGAGGCTGATGAAGTTTTTTTTTTTCAAGCCAATCAAATTATGGTTAAAGTGACAATTTTATTCAACCAAAGGGGACAGGGCACTACTGTCTGGAAATATGCACCTGACCTATAATATGACGTGTCATACAGGAACATATGATACAGTATAACAAGTATGCAGTAATGCAGACTTTGCTCTTGTTCTGGGTCATCTGGTTCAGTCAGATATCACCACTCTGGATAATCAGCTGGTGTTTAGCAGAGGTAGTTAAAGCTAGGGTCTCAGAGTATAAACCATGGCTAGAGTAAGAATTAAATCCAGGACATCATCCTTTAATACTGGGTCGATTCCATCACTCTGTACTTGTAAAACTCTGTGACATACAGCAAATTACCTAACCAGTCATTGCTCTCAGATCACCCGTTAACACAAGTAAGGTGTAGTGGACTTAACATTTCAACAAACAAAAGAATAGGCTACACTTCATAACAATACAGTAATGCAACTCATGTTACACCCAATATATACAGCTGCACTGCTAAACAATTTTGCTATTTATAGTTCTGCACATTCCCACAAAGGCAACTACACATTAGTAGGGACTAGGCAGAACTATGAATCCCTCAACTGATCAGTTTGTCATTGTTCAGCTGAATGCCCTAATAACTTGTGGTATGCAGCATAGATAAGCAGACAGACATGCATATGTCGAGATACATATACACAGACACACACACACACACACACACACAAGGCCCACACATACATACACGCGCACACACACACACATGTTAAGTCACAAGACGAATTCATGCACAGACATTCACACATATTCAGCATCAATCCACTCTGTAGCCATAATCTCTCCATTTGTACAAGCCACGGGTCATATCAGGCAGTGTTTATTCACCACACACACACACACACAACACATTTCCATAACACATATTCACTACTTCTTACCTGGATCAACAGTCTGCACAGTGTAAAGCTGTTCCATTTTCCCTAGCACATCTTTAGTATTAAAATGCATAGGTGTATGTTGCTACTTAGTGTATATTTATACATTTCCAGCACATTGCTCTTTACAGTAGCCTGCACAGTCCATGGCAAATACCTTCCATATTAGACAAGTATACTAAATGTGCAGTACTCTAGACTTATTATGGGGATTGTTGTAGGGTCCACCCATAACTACCTTATTTGTATATGACACCCAGATACTCACAGTTCAGCAGTGCAGGGCTGCTCTATTTAACATCTATGAATCAAAACGGGGTTGCTTTGTGTGCAAAGCTGTCCTATGCCCTTTTGTATAATAGGCAACTTGTCTGTGAAACCCAGTCATAGCACCAAGTCAGACTCCTGATTGGGCTCAAAATAAAAAAAAAAAAAAACATTGAACTGTCACCTTTAGCTAATCCTATCTGCACCCAGAAGTGTATATTGTCATATTCAAGATCACTGCAAGTAAGAAGGTGATAACTCCAGCATGTAGCAGCATCCCATCCCTCCCAAAAATGGAGCAGAAACCGCCATTAACTTTGCATTTTCTCAGAAAATGCCTTTCCCTTATACAGTAACACAACAAAAAGAAAATGTTGTCAGTACCCCTATATTTTCTGCAGAAAAATGTACTTAAATGCACTCAGCAACATGCATATGCAACAAAACAATTACATTCCAAAAACAGACTAGCAATAAGCTACATTTTTCAATTTTTTGGAATGTGAAGTTTGTTGAGAATCCTGACACTGAAAAATTCACTGATATTATATTATACTATAATATAAAATATAATACAGTACAGTATTATACTATACTACACTACAACAGGCATACATCAGTCTAGATATAGTTACTTTCTAACCAGCTTTACTGGTACAGATTTTATTCAGTGTTGTCTCCACTGATGTAAGCTATATAATGCTATAAACTTTACACTTGCCTACTACACTAGCCTTCTAAGGAAACTGGTACATCATTCCCCCTTTTTCCCCATTTCCTACATGGGGTTGGGGTATCATGTTAACTGTCGCCAGCTCTCTTGATTCTTTGCAACACTCTTCTTCGATGCTCATGTCTGACTGCTGCAGATCTCACACAATCTGTTCACCTCTTTGCTGGATGCCCTCATTTCCTCTTACCTTCCTCATATCTGTCCCAAATCATCTTCACCAGATTGTCTTCTGCTTTTCTAAACATGTGGCCAAATCACTGTAATATGTTCTCTTATCCTTTCTGCAATTGGAGCTACTTTGGCTTTTGCTCTTATGCCCTCAATTCTTCATCTGTCCCACAGCGTGCATCATACCACCCTTCTCAGGCACTTAATTTTCATCACTTCTAGCTTCCTCATCTGTGCTACCTTTACTGCACAGGTTTATGTACCATACAGTAGTACTGCTCACACCACTGTTTTCATACACCTTCCTTTCCAGCTTCTTTAGTATTTTTTTTTTTTGTATGCCAAGGTGAATAGCCTTACATACTGTACACCCCCCCCCCCCTCTATCCCATGCACTATTCGAGTGAGACTTTCCCACTGGATCTCTTCAGTAAACTGAAGTTCTTTTCCATCTATTGACTCCAATCCTGGAAGAACAAAGTCATTATATCTCACTGTTTACAGACTAAATCCCTCTGAGGATACCCCACAGCATTCTGTCTATTGCTGCCACTACACTGTCACTCTGCCCCTGGTTGTTTAATC
The DNA here is from genome assembly GCF_019279795.1 of Protopterus annectens. Lineage (NCBI taxonomy): Eukaryota > Metazoa > Chordata > Ceratodontiformes > Protopteridae > Protopterus > Protopterus annectens. The sequence goes on from NC_056745.1 coordinate 1,397,855,031, forward strand.
CAGGTTTGATTAACACCTTCAGATCCTTTTCCTGCACCATTACCATCAGCTACATTCCCATAAGCAATATTTCACACGTGTTATTGTAGTGCATGTGATTACTTTATATGTAGTGCACTGCACGTCAACTTTGACCTTTCTGGTGACTGGCTCAGCCTTTCCAAATCCTTTCCTAGACTTTCCCCATCATGCACTGCTGCATCTATTTCATGTCAACAGCAAAAAAGCTGACTCTTATCTACTCCCTCAGGTGTGCCTGAAAGAGATGCACTGAAATGTATTGAACACAGAACTGTCCCTTGTGGTACTCCATCAGTCAATGTCCTTACTCCTGACATCATCACTGTCATTACATGCATATGCACCCTACAGTTAAACATATAGCAAGCCAGTTATTTAGTCCTGGTCTTTCCCTCAACCAGTACAGATTTTCCTGACAGCTATATGTGCCACACCAAGAAAAAATGGCAGTGGTGTAATGAAGGTAGAATGCAGCTTCTCTTGGCAGATTTATAACTGCCTTGAAGCTGGATCAGGCTTCACAGACAACTCTTTTTGGTCATGACACCACCTTGGTTACTGTCCTGAATTGATTACTGTCAGTAAACTGTCATTTTGAAGAAAACAAATCAACCTTCCCCCTCACAGCTGTCTCCAACTTTCCTTGCCACTGCTGTTAGAGAAGGACACTAAAATGGCAGCACCTGAATGATTTGAGAAAGTAAAGTGCATGTCATATATACAATTTTACGGGAATGTCTATCAATACATATTGCACAAGAACAGGAACTGAAAGGTTAACCATAACACTCCATATGGAAATTCAAAATCGGTGAAATTAATTTTTTGTTTGCTTCATTGATTTGTTTCATTACTTTTTAAAGTTATATATTTCAAAGGTTCCTAGATAATTACTAGGCTTGCTGACCTTTTCAGCCATTTTAAGCCTAGCCAGCTTCCTTTTTTGTGTTTGATATAACCTGTCAAATCTTGCTTAGACTGTTCTTACCCATCCAGTGTTCAATAATTATATATTGAATAACTGGGATCATACTGCAGATGATTTGAGGGGAACCATGCATGGGATGAAGCATTTAGGAGCTGCCTCTCTCCAGATCTCAAAATGCACTCACTCGAGGCACTCTTTAAAATGGAGAACATCGATATCTGTGCAGTGACTGAGACCTGGTTCAAGGCTCCAGAGAGCACCCTTGCACTACCAGGCTAGAACTCATACCACACTTTTCGGCCATGTAACCTGGATTGGAACACCAAAGATGGAGGTGTGTCCATATTCATTAAGGATATCCACACCTCCAGGCTAGCTGCTCAGCATAATGCAGCCGAGGTTATCCAAGTGCAACTAACTCTGGGCAAAACTGCAATCCAAATTTTAGCTTGCTACAGATCACCCACCATGTCCCAGGATTCCCACTCCTCTTTTCTTGATGTACTGGAAAATATTAGGGTTCAACCAAACACCCTAACAATGGGCGATTTTAACTACCCCACCATTAACTGGGAAACCTACTCATGTACCAACTCCTTCACTCAACACTTTCTGGAATTCATAAACTCCAATGCCCTGGATCAACTTATCCACACCTCCACCAGGGGCAACAATATCCTAGATCTAGTCATTACCAACATGAGTGACCGGTGTTCCACACCTGAAGTCAACGCCTCATTGGTCTGATCCGACCATAAGCTAATTACCCTAGATATCCACATCCTGCCCCCACCCCCCATTAAGGAAACCATGGTAAAAAATTTTTCCAAAGCCAACTTCATGCTTCTTAAGACAGAAGTGATGAACTTCATGACACCCATGCAGATGGACAATACAGTTATGCCTACTGAATCCTACACAATTGCACTTAATAAGCACTTACATGAGTGCATGAATCGTGCTATCCCAAACAGAACCAAGATGCTATCCTCCAAAAAAAAAAAAAGGAAGCCAATTTTGTGGTCCCCTGCCATAAACAAACTGTACAACAGAAGGAAGAAACTGTTGCAAAAGAGAGTAAAATCCCATGAGTGGAGGAGCTCCCTGGTCAGCCTCAGTAAGAAGCTGCGATCTTTGATAAAATCCTCCAAAGCTATAGCTATGTCAAGAATGTCAATGGCAACACTCAGATCTGCTCTGAGTTACAGCACAATGGCACTAAATATACAGAGCCAACTGATATTGCCAACATCCTGGCAAATAGGTTCATTGCTAACTTTACCTCCCCTCACTCCCAAACAGCCCATCTCTATACTGAAAGAATGCAAAGTTCCTGTAATCATGGCTGCACAGGTAAAAACCACAGTCACCAAAGCCAAGAACGCAGCATCCATGGGACCAGACAACATCCCAGGCTGCATTCTACATGAACTGCAGAACGAACTGGCACCCCACCTAAGTACCATGTTCAATCATAGCCTCACCTCAGTCTTTGTGCCAGCTGAATGGTGTGCAGTGACAGTTATCCCACTCCACAAGGGGGAGCCACCATGGACCCCGGGAACTTCCGCCCCATTAGCCTGACGAGCCTGGTCTGCAAGGCCATGGAACGTATCATCATGGAACTTATAAACAAAGAAATTGGTAATCTCCAAACTCTGGACCCCACCCAGTTCGGGTTTGTAAAAGGCAGATCATGTCTCCTAAACCTGATAGATTTCTTTGAAGCAGTCACCAAAGCCGTAGACAAGGGTAAGGTGGTTTACACAGCCTATCTAGATCTTGCCAAGGCTTTCGACACCCTCCCCCACTCTGGAATTATAGATAAACTCACTAAACTAGGTATAAATCCCTATGTCACAAGATGGGTTGCCAACTGGCTCACTGACAGAACCCACACTGTGAAAGTAGCAGACTCCAAATCTGACTTCAGACCAGTGACAAGTGGAGTACCACAGGGTTCAGTCCTGGGTCCTCTCCTGTTTAGTATCTACTTTTCTGAAGTACAGGCTAACACAGAAGGTCTTTGGCTAATGAAGTTCGCAGATGACTGCAAACTACAAGCCATAATCGAAACTCCTAACGATGTGGACATCCTACAAAATGGTCTCACTGAGACAGATGCCTGATGTCAAAACAATGGCCTCAAGCTCAATGCTAAAAAGTGCATTGTCATCCCCTTTGGTAAAAACTCTGTACCCATGAACTACAACATAGGCGGTAGTATACTTAACACCGAAAGTGTTATAAGAGACCTTGGGACACAGGAGGACAGTAGTGTCTCCTTTGATAATCACATCGCCACAGTAGTCAGGAAATCCTTCTACATGGCACACCTCATCACAAAAGGTTTCTCATCCAGAAAAAAAAAAAAAGGCCATTGTTCCCCTCTACTCATCACTCATTAGACCCATTATAGAGTACAACACTCCTTTTGCTATGTACCTCACAAGACATCTACAACAACTAGAAAGGCCACAGAAATACCTCACAAAGAGGATTACTGGCCTCAAACAGATGCCCTATGCTGACCGTCTCAAAAGACTCCAGCTTTACTCCGTCGCATATCGCCTACTCAGAGGTGATCGCTGCCTAACATACAAAGGTATGTCAAACTCAGAGCTGTTGGACATGCTCCACTTAAAGAAATCCCAATCCCTCTGAGCTACACGCTTCTAGGGACCTAAACCTTGTCACCACAACAAATCGAACATGCCGGAGGGATAGATTCCTGTCCCAGAGACTTCCCATATTCTGGAATAAACTACCTATCTATATCAAACAAAGCTCCTCATCAGCACTCAAGAAAAATCTTGATGACTGGATGGGAAATAGGAAATTCACCCCGGGGATCACCTCTTGGGTGTCAAAAGCCAGGGTACCTTTTTGGCTGGGCTTGTATAGGCCCCAGGGCTGATAGCCCAGTACCTACCTATGAACCTATTAGTAGTACAGGGGTCAGTCCTGGGATACATTTTCTGTTTCCCTTCTCTTCCCTTCCATAGATCTAAGTTGTGCTTGAATATGGTCAGGGATGAATTTTGTTTTATGTGGATAGGGAGTCTGTTCCACAGAAGTGGTATCCTCTGAGAGATATACCTTTCCCCTCAAACTGTTCTGTTGAGGTTGCAGAAGAGGTTTAGATCATTAGGTCGAGTATTTCTGATGCCATTTGACTTGCTGATGTGCAGTAAATCCATCAGTATTGGGTAGGAGGATGCCCTGTATGCCAGACACAGGTCACATCTTGGCAAGAATCATTTCATGAAGCATAATTTGACTCTAAATAAATTAGACTTCTTCACTTCAGCACTTTTTTTTCCATACAATAGGAGAAATTTGCTAAAGAAAGATTTTTGCCTTAAAATCAAACTCACACAAACACTTGTCTAAAATGTACATTTATTTACATGGTACAACTGCCTAAAAAGTGAAAGTATCCTTAAAAGTACCAAAGCTATGAGAGACAAAATGCAGCTGTACCACATAAATGACTCCCTATTACACTAGGAACTGTGGCTTCCTAAATTCTGAAAAATAATCTAATAAAGTGAATATCAAAAAATCACTGTTACATCATTAAAGTGCTACTGGGCTTCCTATTGAAATGTCAGCACTTACAACGCTGAGTGCCAAAAAGAAGACAAAAAAACAGAAGAGCAGCAAATCTCAGAAATCGCTCTTCTCCTTAAAACTTCTTTTTGTGGGGGGAGGGGGAGGGGGCATGCCCCTCCCCTGCACCCACCACCCCAAACTTACATATATTCCAACTGCGAGACTGCCATACCTTAGAGAAAATAGAATAGTCTGAAATATGGCATCTCAGACTTAGTATATGTAAATCCGATATTTCAGTCATTTAAGTCTCCATATTTCAGGACTCACTCGAGCGAGTCCCAAATTTCAAATGGTTACGGTGTTACTCCAGAAGAGCTTAGCTTCTCCCCCACACAACCCATAATGTCCTCACCTTCCTGATACTTATATGTAGTCCATGAAGCACTATGACTAAGCTCCAAAATCAGGGGATTTCTGAGCCATGAGCCTCAACAGTAACTCCACTTTCAGTGGCAACTGTGTCATACCCCCAGTACTGTTGTGACCAGGTCTCACCCAAGGGACATTTCTTCATTTTCAACTGTCCCTTAATGTCTAGCCTCAGTGTCTGAGGAAGCTTACAGACCTCAGTCTAAGTATCTTAATTTGAGCAGTATTCAAAAAATTTTCTTGACTTTTTCCATGACAGCACTCTCAAAGTGCTTTACTATTTTTCTAAGCCAGTAAAACACTTTACACTTTTTTTTTTCTTTTTAACTCATAGTACATGGAGAAGATAAAACTCCATGCACTACAAAGAGTAGTAGAGTACAAAAAAATTTCAGAAGTTGGTCGACCAGAACTTGCGAACTGCTTCTGCTTCAGGCACCGCACGGCAAGAAAGACTGATGTAATGGCGTCGGCTGCATGCTTTATACCCCTGACTACCTGACATCATGGAAGATGAGACAGCAACTGACGCAGGACCCATAACTTTGATAATCAGGCCGACTGAGGCAGTGTTGCACATCCCAGCAATCCACACCAACAGAGGATTTACAGGCAGTGTCTGATGTACTGCCACAGGGAAAAAATAACAGACTGTATACCATTTTCAAGTGGACAGGAAAACTACTAGAGATCTAGTCAACTTTAACTTGCTAAAAATACAAAAAAATTGCCATGCATAATGTTAGTGTTATCATCTGTAGTCAAATAATGTATTATGTATATATATTCCTGAATTCATGGATGCCTTTACATATATTCACTGAGTCTAAGATTAGAAACATAAAATGGATTTCAGATTATAAAAAGGCATTATTAAAAAAGACAGCATGTGATTTTTTTTTTAAATAATGCCATTATACAGTAGTGATATACTGTCTCAGGGATGTGGTTAAATTAAATATTTAAGCATGGTGGGAGCTATGCAGCAACCTTCATGACCAAACACATTCACCACATCAAGGCAAAATTCTACTTACTCATACCTACCCATGATGCATCCCCATGACATACCCAATTTTATTTCACATAGAATTTTTCTTTTTTAAGATTTAATAAAAAAAAATACTGTTATTTGTCTTCATACGTCTTCCATTCCTACAGTGGAAGAGACTTTAGCATGCTTCTTACCTTAAGAAATAAGAAACTATGCATCACAATAGCTGTTATTTGTCTTCATACATCTTCCATTCCTACAGTGGAAGAGACTTTAGCATGCTTCTTACCTTAAGAAATAAGAAACTATGCATCACAATAGCTGTTATTTGTCCTCATACGTCTTCCATTCCTACAGTGGAAGAGACTTTAGCATGCTTCTTACCTTAAGAAATAAGAAACTATGCATCACAATAGATGGTGCCTTTTTGTGCACTGACCACGGAGGAGTACTCTGCTTTATTTTATGTTTGCACTACCAGCACCTTTTTAGGAACATATTTGCAAGTGTACTTCCAAGGTAGCTTTCTTCAACATGGACTTCTTCACAATCTTATAGCTCTATCAAAATTGTGGTAACACCCAAGCAATACAAAATGCCTGTTCTATTAAAATGTTTCCCTAGAATGACTTTGGTAACAAGAATCATTTTTTCCATTATTAATGCTCTTGCCTTCATATCTTAAAGCATATTAATACTATTCTAAAACACATTCAAATTAAGTTATTATTCTATTAGATAAGAAAGGAGTATTCTTTCATAAGATTATGGAATTTTTTTTTCTTAGTTTTCATAGTAATGATAATGTTTTTATTTTTCTGATGGGGAAACTTTTTTCGATGCAATATCTTGCTGCTGCAGTAGTGACTTGAGCTGTGAAATGATCTAGAGTGCTTATGTTTTAACCTTTTCATCTGAATTGAGTTAGGTTATTAAGCATGCCTGTGAAAGATTTATTAAAATATTCAGCTGCCTCATCTAATGTGAAGAGTATTTATTTAACATATGTTTACCAGGATAATGGATGGTACAGTGGTTAAACTGTTGCCTCACAGCAAGAGGTTCTCTGGTTCGATTCTCCGCTAGGGTGCCTTCTGTGTGGAGTCTGCATGTTCTCCCTGCGTTCGTATGGGTTTCCTCCAGGTGCTCCATTTTCCTCCCACATTACAAAGACATGCACCTGGAGCATTTCTCTCCAGGCCTCCGCTGAAAACTGGCTTTGTTACAAGACGGACTTTACCAGTAAACAAATGTTAAATAAATAATAAATAAAATAATCCATCTTGACAACAGGTATTCATTTTAATTGGAGTCCTGGGGAGAAAAGCTCCACAAAGTTGCAGAGTGAATAAGTAAAAAGTAGTTAAAGTTTAACAATAGTTTAAAAAACAAGTTCAAGTAAGGTTAACAGTTAAGCAAAAACAAGGTTGCAGTAAAAGTATATGATCACAGTACATCTGTAAAGTGAGCGTAAGTACAGTATATATAAATTGGCTTCATAGTAATAACAAATTTGCCTAGATAGAGTATAAAGTCAGTGGGATAGTATTCAGAGTCAGCAATGAATAAACAGCCTAGGATGGGGTGGATTCAGGGAGGGCATTACAGTTACATATGTGATTTAAGGAGTTTTTTGAACGTGGTAGTGTGGTTTTGTAGCCTGAGGTCTGGGGGGTAGGGTTTTCCATGTTTTTGCAACTTCATAAGGGAATAGAGATTTCCCTGAGCTGTTTTTACATGGAATGATTTCAATTAGAGCAAAATGAATCAGTCGCTAAGGGCAAAGTGCCTCAGACGAAATGTAGAATCAAAATCAAAAAACCTTTCTTGAGGCACAACACGACTATAAGGAGCTGACCTTTTATTAAACACACGAAACTGATGACAAAAGCAATACAAAACATTCAGTAAGCGCTTTCACATTCTCTCGAATGCTTCATCAGACTGATGTTCGACTGTGGGATATAGACCCATATTAGGTACCAATCAGTCCAGGGAGTCTTGTCACTACAGATTTAGGTCCTGCTTGAACTAATGTATATTATTGCCTTTTTTCATATCAGTATCTAGAGAGTACTGAATGTTTTCAGTTTTTCCTAGATAAGATCTTCACGCACTGTACACATAATAGGCCACGGTACGACGGACTTGGAATAATGTGCTACTGCACAGGCCAGTTTGCTTCAGATGCACTGTTACACGAGCTGCAGAGAGCCATGCACTGCAGTGGAAAATTGGTTTCCCATTTAACAAACCACTACTGCTCTCACTAGAAGATCAAAAACTGCCATTGTAAACAGACTTTAAGAATAAATCTAGGTGGATTTTTTAACCTGACATCCCAGTTCACATTTCCAAATGGGGTTCATTTTTTTTTCACCTTCTTACATCCCCTTATTATGTTGCCTTATACAGGATTTCCATTTTTTTATCTGGCATTTTCATTTAGGACACCCCTTCTAACACAAAGAACTACTGTCTGGCAGACCTAACACACAACAACCAAGTCTGAAGATGTACTACTAAAGCCTGCTCATTAAAAGCTAATTTAAAAATCATATGGCCTAGAGTCACACCTCACAGGCATTGACAATATATTGTCAATGTCTGAGGAAATTTAGCTGAGAGCATAAAAAAATATGCAATTCTCATTTGGAACCACGATTTGTTGCAGTATACAAACAATTCCAAAAAGAAAAACACACCTGAACTCCTCCAGCAAGCTCAAACAGGCACCGGCAGCTCTAGTGTTAAATGCTGAAGATATACAAGCAGAGCAAAAACCTGAATGATCTGTACAACACTGCTTCGTTCATAAACTGAACACATTTTATTCACAAAGTACAAAATCTTAGCACTTGTTTGCCTTGCTAAAGAAGGCATCAGCAGCCATAAAGGAACTAGAAGCTTATATAACTTTGAAAAACCATGTGACCAACCTGGAATGCAGTTCCACTTAACCTGCTTTCCACTTAAAAAGACAGTGTAACAAAACAATACTAAACAATAATAGATCTTACAGCAGTGAAAACAGTAAATAAATGTTTTTTGTGTATGTATATATATATATATATATATATATATATTTATATGTTGTTGTTGTTTCTTTCGGCTTTTCCTGGTTAGGGGTCGCCACAGCGGAACTGCGGTCCGCTAATGATTGGTAGTTGATTTTTACGTGCCGAGTTACCAGCCCAGACGCACAACCTTCAACGAAGTTACACCCATTCATGCATGTCTCCACGCAGAAGATGCTCTAGCTGAGAATCGAACCGGACTGCGTCTTACTGTGAGACGACAACACTACCGCATATATATATATATATATATATATATATATATATATATATATATATATATATATATATATATATATATATGTATATGTATGTATATAAAATATGTACACATCTACAAATTAAAACTTAATTTGTTGTAAAAAGATTGTTTATAACTCTTCTGCTCTCCCTTTTACATATAAAAGTAATTCACTGTTCCCACCCCATCCTGAAGTGGAAACGTTTTCAATAATAAAGAATAAGAATCTTTCATAATTTTTACATAAAAGGGTATGTCGGTATTATGTGTTTGTAGGCTTCTGTTTCCTACTGTCATAATCATGCTCCTATATTCTATCCTTGAGCATTCTGTTAGTTTTTCCTATATATTAGGCTGGGCGGGATGTGCAGGAAGCTAAATACACTACCATTCTGGTGGTACAGTTATATGTTCCTGGACATGTTAAAGTTGGGTTTTTCTATAATTCTCTACTGTAACATAAGGGTTCTAATTTATGTATTTACAATATTTAACAAATCCACACTTTGTCATTTTCGATTGTCTGTTTCCTAAATTGTTGTGACCACTCTCAAATATACTTTTAAGATTTTTTTTTCCTCTGCTGAATGTTATCTTAGGTTGTGAGCCTAAGATTATTTTATTTTGGAAGAGAAAATGTTCCACGTTTCATTCATCATTGTTAACACTGGGACCTAATGGTTGTATTGAATTAACATAGCACCCATTTTGTTCAGATTCATTTCACTTGTGCACTTTGGTTTCAAAACTTCCCCCCTGAGTAGTAGTGGTGTTTAGTATAGGTGCAAATTTTGTATATTGATGAAAAGTATTAAGGCTAGTTCTTTTATCTCAGATGATGCCTTCATTAGCAAGGTGAAAGCGCTAAGATTTTGTGCTTTGTGAATAAACTTTATTCAATTTATGGTCAAAGCAGTGTTTCACAGTTCATTCAGCTTTTGCTCTGCTTGTATAGCTTCAGCATTTAGCATTACAGCTGCCGATTCTTGGTTGAGTTTGCTGGAGGATTTACAGTGTGTTTTTCCTTTTGGATGCATAGGTTCATAGGTAGGTACTAGGCTATCAGCCCAAGGGCCTAAGTAAGCCTAGCCAACAAGGTTCCCTGGCTTACACCACCCAAGAAAGTTATTTTCCTGTGCCCCTGTCGAACAGAGCCACAGAAGTGATCCCTGGGGTGTATTTCCTATTTCCCATCCACTCATCAAGATTTTTCCTTGAAGAGTGCTAATGAGCAACTTTGCTTGACATAGATGGGTAGCTTGTTCCCGAGTATGGGAAGTATCTGGGACAGGAATCTATCCCTCCAGCATGTCCTGTTTATTGTGGTGACAAGGTTTAGGTCCCTAGCACATGTAGCTCGGAGGGATTGGGATTTCTTTAGGTGTAGCACGTCCCACAGCTCTGGGTTTGACATAGCTTTATATGTTAGGCAGAGATCACCTTGGAGTAGGCGATATGCTACGGAGAAAAGTTGGAGTTTTTTGAGACGGTCAGTGTAGGGCATCTGTTTGAGGTCAATAATCCTCTTTGTGATGTACTTCTGTGGACATTCCAGCTGCTGCAGATGTTTTGTGAGGTACATTCCAAAAGGGGCATTGTACTCTATAATGGGTCTAATGAGTGTCAAGTAGAGGGGAACAATGACCTCTTTTTTTCTGAATGAGAAACCTTTTGTGATGAGGTGTGCCACATAGAAGGATTTCCTGACTACTGTGGCAATGTGATTATCAAATGAGGGACAACTGTCCACCTGGGTCCCAAGGTCTCTTATCACTGCCGCCTATGTGGTAGTTCATGAGTACAGAATTTTTACCAAAGGGGATGACAATGCATTTTTTGGCATTTAGCCTGAGGCCATGGCTCTGACACCAGGCATCTCTCTCATTGAGGCCCTTTTGTAGGATGTCCACATCATTTGGGGACTCGTCTATTACTCCTGTTCTGCAGTCATCTGCGAACCTCATTAGCCAAAGGCCTTCTGTGTTAGCCTGTACTTCAGAGAAGTAGATACCAAACAGGAGAGGTCCCAGGACTGAACCTTGTGGTAATCCAATTGTCACTGGTTAGAAGTCAGATTTGGAGTCTGCAACTTTTACAGTGTGGGTTTTCTCATTGCTGAATGTTGACTGCCATCAGATCTGAAATGAACACAATTTCAAATTCAGACTTAATTAAGTCCCCAGCAACTATGAACTGTCAAAAATAAAACCACTAAAAACAAAACAGAGCATGTATTAGGCAATTGAGATAGACATCAGAACAAGTGACAAGTCAAAGCCATAACAATTACTGTGCTTAGGAAGTAATACCAAAAGCTAGGTCAAAACAGAATAACTTACAGGAAGCCATTAAAAGGGCTATTGAGGCAGTAAGTTCAAAGGAATGGTGTCTGACGAGCAAAGGACTGCCCACTAGAAAATCTAAGCCATGTCCCCACAACCACTAATTATCCCAAGATGGTATACAACATCATCTGAAGAAAGGCAACTGGGAACAAACAACTTCTTCAGGATGGGGGAGGGAGAGCTATGCTGTGTAGAGAACAAAAAAAGCAATACTAAGATTTTGAATTTTATATGAGACTGGAGAGTGAGCCAGTGAAACCTCTGCAACACTGGGGCAGCATACTGGCAAAATATATATCAGCACACAAATAGGATGCATGGCTCTGCACACACTGCAAACAGTTAATCTTAATGTCAAGAGACCCAAGGCAGAGGGCTCTACTGTAATAAAAGCAATAAAAAACTAAAACAATGGATAAGGCAGACATGTCTTTCAAAGGCAACAAGTATTAAACATTAATGATGCCTTCAGAAGAAAATAAGTCATTTTCACTACAGCAGACATCTTGTCTCTAAAGGTAAGTTGATTATTTTTTGCTTTGCCCACTTGACCCTGCCCAGTGAGTCCGCTACCTTCTTCCAATTGGCCCATTTGTTTCAGAATGATGGGAGCCAGGCATTCCTCGGTAGGCAACATCACTACAACTTATTTGTTCCTGCCTGATAACCCCAACTGACCTTCTGTTCCCTGGCTAGAGTTGGGTGTAGGGTGCAAGCCACTTCGTGGGTCTTGGGAGGGCAACATACCCATTCCCTCTGGGAGCACACTTCCCCCTTAGCAGTTTCTCTGAGCTCTACAATTGCTGTCTCCTGAGGGGATGCATGCCTCCCATGCTGAATTCCCCTCTGTTACATAGTGTGGATGCATGATTGTCACTGAGGGTTCAGGTGGCTCAAACTCTACACGGTGAACACCTAGTGATGCAAACAGGTGTCATCTGTGAGCTACAGCCACCTCCCTCCCCCAAGATGGGTGAGCCGAGAGTGGCCATTCACTCCGATCCTGCCAGCCAGCTCTTATAGGCACATGAGCTGCTAATGAAACTCAGGCTGTCTGAGCCATAGCTAGAGCTTTATCCTTGTACACCACTGAGCTGGCATAAATGTAAGTTGATTAATGAATATAATGCTAGGATAATGCTCTCTAGATAACTCTAGCCTCTTGCCCTTATGAAGAATAACAGATGGTAGCATCAAAGTAGAGGCATTCCTCAATGTAGAATTAAAAGACAAGGTTTCAGGTTTGGATATATACAACTTTAACTGATTATTATCAAGCCAAGAAAGAACCATTTGTTAAAGAATGCATGCTTTTGTCCTGTTTCTGAGTAATGGACAGGGAAAGCTGAGAATCATCAGCACAACTGTGTAAAATTAAACCTCTCCCCTCTAACGAGCTCTCCAAGGGTCTGCAAAGGGCAGTGAAAAGTAACGGATCAACAATCAAAATTCATGGTACTTCACATGACAGATGAGAACAAGGAGAATTAAGGCCAGAAATCATCCTCTATGCATGACCAGAATGGTAACAAGAAAGCCAGTTTAGTATAGCAGAAGAAATACTACAGGAGGTACAGAGTTGTTTGACAATGATATCATAAATCATAGTGTCAAATACAACTGAGGGGTCAAAAAGGATCATAACAGAATAAAAGTGCTGATCTCTATCCACGATGATATGATTTTCTGACTGGATAAAAACAGTCTCGGTACCATGGTGAGTGCAAAATCTGGACTGATAAGGGCACCTGAGCCCACTGGTTATTAAACAGGATTCAAGCTGCACATAAATGAACTTCTCAATAATGTTACTCAAGAAAGGGATGTTAAAAATAGGGTAGAAATTATCAGGAATGTCAGAGTCCAAATAAGTTTCTTGAGGAGAGGTATAACAAAGACCTCCTTCAATAAAGATAAACAGTCAGCAGGTCACCAAAAAAGGATCCAAATCTTGATAAATAAATGGGTCCTGAACATCGGTGCATCATAAAACTAGTCTGTATGGAGATGGGTACAATCTACAAGCAGTAAGTGCAAGACAGAAATCGGAGTCAAGAACTTCATATAATCAGGTACTGTAAACATTTAAGAGTAGATAATGCTACTACTTCATACCTCAAAGAATATGAGTCTATTGAGGCAGGAGTTTGATCTTGCTGCCGGTACAAGTTTGAAAGAGATGTTATTCCTGCTAGCAACCTGGGCCAACTGATACTCATCTTAAAAACATACTGCTAGCTCCACACCCAATCTTACCCTGCCTAGGGCACTAAACAACAGACATACCAGGTGGAGCAGCTACTGCAACACAGCAGCCAAATTTGTCATCTTGTCATGGTTTTGGTACAAAAGCCAGGTCCGTATCTTACAAAATGTCCCAGTTAATCTCTGACTGTTTACAAATGGAACTCTATTTAGTGTACAATGTCCTAACTAAAGCCAAGGAGGAACAGGTCCTACTATCCTCAATGTTCTCACTGGTTTATATCCTTCTAACCTACTTAAAGTGATGAATGCATGCCCTTAAAGTGATGAATGCATGCCCTGTGTAAGGCTTGCAAGAAAGCATGCAAGTCCTCAGTGAACTGTGTCCCTGCATAATGAAGATAAATGGTCTGCATGTTCAAGAACGTTCAACAAGCTGTGACCACAAAGACCTGCTTATAGCATCCATCCCTATGCTTGTATAAACTGTGGAGACAGAGATCTGAAAAACCAAGGCAGACAAATATACAGGAAGAAAGTGGCATAGTTCCAAAAATGCTTTGTTATAAAATAATATATAATAAATCAGGACGAATGGCTATAACAACAGTAATCAACTGATGTAAAATAAAGGAAAAACAGGAATTTTACTCAAAAGCTAAAACTGTGAAACTATGAAAGTCAGATATCAAAATCGAAAGAGCTGGTAATAAACCAAGGTGAAAATCCAAAAATAAATCACAACTAAACGATAAGTTAAATATTAAGGCACAACAAATGCAATAAATTGTGTTAGAGAAGCTCATGTGCAAAGTTAATAAAAAGTAAGGGTAGTGCAAATGATGGAATAAAGCAAGAACTATTTAAACATCCCCTCCCCCAAAAAATGAACAAAGAGTATAGCAGATCAGACTTCCCAATGTAGGATGGAGTCTTTACATATAGCAGATCACACTTCCCAATGTAAGATGGAGTCTTTAAATATAGCAGATCAGACTTTCCAATGTAAGATGGAGACTTTACACATAGCAGATCAGACTTCCCAATGTAAGATGGAGTCTTTACACATAGCAGATCAGACTTCCCAATGTAAGATGGAGTCTTTACGCATAGCAGATCAGAATTCACAATGTAAGATGGAGTCTTTACACATAGCAGATCAGACTTCCCAATGTAAGATGGAGTCTTTACATATAGCAGAACAGACTTCCCAATGTAAGATGGATTCTTTACATATAGCAGATCAGACCAATGTAAGATGGAGTCTTTACACATAGCAGATCAGACTTCCCAATGTAAGATGGAGTCTTTACACATAGCAGATCAGACTTCCCAATGTAAGATGGAGTCTTTACACATAGCAGATCAGACTTCGCAATGTAAGATGGAGTCTTTACACATAGCAGATCAGACTTTCCAATGTAAGATGGAGTCTTTACACATAGCAGATCAGACTTCCCAATGTAAGATGGAGTCTTTACGCATAGCAGATCAGACTTCCCAATTTAAGATGGAGTCTTTACACATAGCAGATCAGACTTCCCAATGTAAGATGGATTCTTTACACATAGCAGATCAGACTTCCCAATGTAAGATGGAGTCTTTACACATAGCAGATCAGACTTCCCAATGTAACATGGATTCTTTACATATAGCAGATCAGACTTCCCAATGTAAGATGGATTCTTTACATATAGCAGATAAGACTTCCCAATGTAAGATGGAGTCTTTAAATATAGCAGATCAGACTTCCCAATGTAAGATGGAGTCTTTACGCATAGCAGATCAGACTTCCCAATGTAAGATGGAGTCTTTACGCATAGCAGATCAGACTTCCCAATGTAAGATGGAGTCTTTACACATAGCAGATCAGGCTTCCCAATGTAAGATGGAGTCTTTACATATAGCAGATCAGACTTCCCAATGTAAGATGGAGTCTTTACACACAGCAGATCAGACTTCCCAATGTAAGATGGAGTCTTTACATATAGCAGAACAGACTTCCCAATGTAAAATGGATTCTTTACATATAGCAGATCAGACCAATGTAAGATGGAGTCTTTACACATAGCAGATCAGACTTCCCAATGAAAGATGGAGTTTTTACACATAACAGATCAGACTTCCCAATGTAAGATGAAGTCTGTACACATAGCAGATCAGACTTCCCAATGTAAGATGGAGTCTTTACACATATCAGATCAGACTTCCCAATGTAAGATGGAGTCTTTACACATAGCAGATCAGACTTCCCAATGTAAGATGGAGTCTTTACACATAGCAGATCAGACTTCCCAATGTAAGATGGAGTCTTTACACATAGCAGATCAGACTTCCCAATGTAAGATGGAGTCTTTACACATAGCAGATAAGACTTCCCAATGTAAGATGGATTCTTTACATATAGCAGGTCAGACTTCCCAATGTAAGATGGAGTCTTTACGCATAGCAGATCAGACTTCCCAATGTAAGATGGAGTCTTTACACATAGCAGATCAGGCTTCCCAATGTAAGATGGAGTCTTTACATATAGCAGATCAGACATCCCAATGTAAGATGGAGTCTTTACACACAGCAGATCACACTTCCCAATGTAAGATGGAGTCTTTACACATAGCAGATCAGACTTCCCAATGTAAGATGTAGTCTTTACATATAGCAGAACAGACTTCCCAATGTAAGATGGATTCTTTACATATAGCAGATCAGACCAATGTAAGATGGAGTCTTTACACATAGCAGATCAGACTTCCCAATGTAAGATGAAGTCTTTACACATAGCAGATCAGACGTCCCAATGTAAGATGGAGTCTTTACACATAGCAGATCAGACTTCCCAATGTAAGATGGAGTCTTTACACATAGCAGATCAGACTTCGCAATGTAAGATGGAGTCTTTACACATAGCAGATCAGACTTTCCAATGTAAGATGGATTCTTTACATATAGCAGGTCAGACTTCCCAATGTAAGATGGAGTCTTTAGACATAGCAGATCAGACTTCCCAATGTAAGATGGAGTCTTTACGCATAGCAGAACAGACTTCCCAATGTAAGATGGAGTCTTTACACATAGCAGATCAGGCTACCCAATGTAAGATGGAGTCTTTACATATAGCAGATCAGACTTTCCAATGTAAGATGGAGTCTTTACACATAGCAGATCAGACTTCCCAATGTAAGATGGAGTCTTTACACATAGCAGATCAGACTTCCCAATTTAAGATGGAGTCTTTACACATAGCAGATCAGACTTCCCAATGTAAGATGGAGTCTTTACACATAGCAGATCAGACTTCCCAATGTAAGATGGAGTCTTTACACATAGCAGATCAGACTTCCCAATGTAAGATGGATTCTTTACATATAGCAGATCAGAATTCCCAATGTAAGATGGAGTCTTTACACATAGCAGATCAGGCTACCCAATGTAAGATGGAGTCTTTACATATAGCAGATCAGACTTCCCAATGTAAGATGGAGTCTTTACACATAGCAGATCAGAC
Organism: Protopterus annectens; assembly: GCF_019279795.1. Classification (NCBI taxonomy): domain Eukaryota; kingdom Metazoa; phylum Chordata; order Ceratodontiformes; family Protopteridae; genus Protopterus; species Protopterus annectens. The sequence goes on from NC_056745.1 coordinate 1,397,872,334, forward strand.
TTCCCAATGTAAGATGGAGTCTTTACGCATAGCAGATCAGACTTCCCAATGTAAGATGCAGTCTTTACACATAGCAGATCAGGCTTCCCAATGTAAGATGGAGTCTTTACATATAGCAGATCAGACTTCCCAATGTAAGATGGAGTCTTTACACATAGCAGATCAGACTTCCCAATGTAAGATGGAGTCTTTACATATAGCAGAACAGACTTCCCAATGTAAAATGGATTCTTTACATATAGCAGATCAGACCAATGTAAGATGGAGTCTTTACACATAGCAGATCAGACTTCCCAATGTAAGATGGAGTCTTTACACATAGCAGGTCAGACTTCCCAATGTAAGATGGATTCTTTACATATAGCAGATAAGACTTCCCAATGTAAGATGGATTCTTTACATATAGCAGGTCAGACTTCCCAATGTAAGATGGAGTCTTTACACATAGCAGATCAGACTTCCCAATGTAAGATGGAGTCTTTACGCATAGCAGATCAGACTTCCCAATGTAAGATGGAGTCTTTACACATAGCAGATCAGGCTTCCCAATGTAAGATGGAGTCTTTACATATAACAGATCAGACATCCCAATGTAAGATGGAGTCTTTACACATAGCAGATCACACTTCCCAATGTAAGATGGAGTCTTTACACATAGCAGATCAGACTTCCCAATGTAAGATGGAGTCTTTACATATAGCAGAACAGACTTCCCAATGTAAGATGGATTCTTTACATATAGCAGATCAGACCAATGAAAGATGGAGTCTTTACACATAGCAGATCAGACTTCCCAATGTAAGATGAAGTCTTTACACATAGCAGATCAGACTTCCCAATGTAAGATGGAGTCTTTACACATAGCAGATCAGACTTCCCAATGTAAGATGGAGTCTTTACACATAGCAGATCAGACTTCCCAATGTAAGATGGAGTCTTTACACATAGCAGATCAGACTTCCCAATGTAAGATGGAGTCTTTACACATAGCAAATCAGACGTCCCAATGTAAGATGGATTCTTTACATATAGCAGGTCAGACTTCCCAATGTAAGATGGATTCTTTACATATAGCAGGTCAGACTTCCCAATGTAAGATGGATTCTTTACATATAGCAGGCCAGACTTCCCAATGTAAGATGGATTCTTTACACATAGCAGATCAGACTTCCCAATGTAAGATGGATTCTTTACATATAGCAGATCAGACTTCCCAATGTAAGATGGATTCTTTACACATAGCAGATCAGACTTCCCAATGTAAGATGGAGTCTTTACACATAGCAGACCAGACTTCCCAATGTAAGACGGAGTCTTTACACATAGCAGATCAGACTTCCCAATGTAAGATGGAGTCTTTACACATAGCAGATCAGACTTCTCAATGTAGGATGGAGTCTTTACACATAGCAGATCAGACTTCCCAATGTAGGATGGAGTCTTTACACATAGCAGATCAGACTTCCCAATGTAAGATGGAGTCTTTACACATAGCAGATCAGACTTCCCAATGTAAGATGGAGCCTTTACACATAGCAGATCAGACTTCCCAATGTAAGATGGAGTATTTACACATAGCAGATCAGACTTCCCAATGTAAGATGGAGTCTTTACACATAGCAGATCAGACTTCCCAATGTAAGATGGAGTCTTTACACATAGCAGATCAGACTTCCCAATGTAAGATGGAGTCTTTACACATAGCAGATCAGACTTCCCAATGTAAGATGGAGTCTTTACACATAGCAGATCAGACTTCCCAATGTAAGATGGAGTCTTTACACATAGCAGATCAGACTTCCCAATGTAAAATAGAGTCTTTACTCATAGCAGATCAGACTTCCCAATGTAAGATGATCAGACTTCCCAATGTAAGATGGAGTCTTTACACATAGCAGATCAGACTTCCCAATGTAAGATGGATTCTTTACACATAGCAGATAAGACTTCCCAATATAAGATGGGGTCTTTACACATAGCAGATCAGACTTCCCAATGTAAGATGGAGTCTTTACACATAGCAGATCAGACTTCCCAATGTAATTTGGAGTCTTTACACATAACAGATAAGACTTCCCAATGTAAGATGGATTCTTTACATATAGCAGGTCAGACTTCCCAATGTAAGATGGAGTCTTTACACATAGCAGATCAGACTTCCCAATGTAAGATGGAGTCTTTACACATAGCAGATCAGACTTCCCAATGTAAGATGGAGTCTTTACACATAGCAGATCAGGCTTCCCAATGTAAGATGGAGTCTTTACATATAGCAGATCAGACATCCCAATGTAAGATGGAGTCTTTACACATAGCAGATCACCCCAAACACATAGCAGATCAGACTTCCCAATGTAAGATGTAGTCTTTACATATAGCAGAACAGACTTCCCAATGTAAGATGGATTCTTTACATATAGCAGATCAGACCAATGTAAGATGGAGTCTTTACACATAGCAGATCAGACTTCCCAATGTAAGATGAAGTCTTTACACATAGCAGATCAGACTTCCCAATGTAAGATGGAGTCTTTACACATAGCAGATCAGACGTCCCAATGTAAGATGGAGTCTTTACACATAGCAGATCAGACTTCCCAATGTAAGATGGAGTCTTTACACATAGCAGATCAGACTTCGCAATGTAAGATGGAGTCTTTACACATAGCAGATCAGACTTTCCAATGTAAGATGGATTCTTTACATATAGCAGGTCAGACTTCCCAATGTAAGATGGAGTCTTTACACATAGCAGATCAGACTTCCCAATGTAAGATGGAGTCTTTACATATAGCAGATCAGACTTCCCAATGTAAGATGGAGTCTTTACATATAGCAGATCAGACCAATGTAAGATGGAGTCTTTACACATAGCAGATCAGACTTCCCAATGTAAGATGAAGTCTTTACACATAGCAGATCAGACTTCCCAATGTAAGATGGAGTCTTTACACATAGCAGATCAGACTTCGCAATGTAAGATGGAGTCTTTACACATAGCAGATCAGACTTTCCAATGTAAGATGGAGTCTTTACACATAGCAGATCAGACTTCCCAATGTAAGATGGAGTCTTTACGCATAGCAGATCAGACTTCCCAATTTAAGATGGAGTCTTTACACATAGCAGATCAGACTTCCCAATGTAAGATGGATTCTTTACACATAGCAGATCAGACTTCCCAATGTAAGATGGAGTCTTTACACATAGCAGATCAGACTTCCCAATGTAAGATGGATTCTTTACATATAGCAGATCAGACTTCCCAATGTAAGATGGATTCTTTACATATAGCAGATAAGACTTCCCAATGTAAGATGGAGTCTTTACATATAGCAGATCAGACTTCCCAATGTAAGATGGAGTCTTTACACATAGCAGATCAGACTTCCCAATGTAAGATGGAGTCTTTACGCATAGCAGATCAGACTTCCCAATGTAAGATGCAGTCTTTACACATAGCAGATCAGGCTTCCCAATGTAAGATGGAGTCTTTACATATAGCAGATCAGACTTCCCAATGTAAGATGGAGTCTTTACACATAGCAGATCAGACTTCCCAATGTAAGATGGAGTCTTTACATATAGCAGAACAGACTTCCCAATGTAAAATGGATTCTTTACATATAGCAGATCAGACCAATGTAAGATGGAGTCTTTACACATAGCAGATCAGACTTCCCAATGTAAGATGGAGTCTTTACACATAGCAGGTCAGACTTCCCAATGTAAGATGGATTCTTTACATATAGCAGATAAGACTTCCCAATGTAAGATGGATTCTTTACATATAGCAGGTCAGACTTCCCAATGTAAGATGGAGTCTTTACACATAGCAGATCAGACTTCCCAATGTAAGATGGAGTCTTTACGCATAGCAGATCAGACTTCCCAATGTAAGATGGAGTCTTTACACATAGCAGATCAGGCTTCCCAATGTAAGATGGAGTCTTTACATATAGCAGATCAGACATCCCAATGTAAGATGGAGTCTTTACACATAGCAGATCACACTTCCCAATGTAAGATGGAGTCTTTACACATAGCAGATCAGACTTCCCAATGTAAGATGGAGTCTTTACATATAGCAGAACAGACTTCCCAATGTAAGATGGATTCTTTACATATAGCAGATCAGACCAATGTAAGATGGAGTCTTTACACATAGCAGATCAGACTTCCCAATGTAAGATGAAGTCTTTACACATAGCAGATCAGACTTCCCAATGTAAGATGGAGTCTTTACACATAGCAGATCAGACTTCCCAATGTAAGATGGAGTCTTTACACATAGCAAATCAGACGTCCCAATGTAAGATGGATTCTTTACATATAGCAGGTCAGACTTCCCAATGTAAGATGGATTCTTTACATATAGCAGGTCAGACTTCCCAATGTAAGATGGATTCTTTACATATAGCAGGCCAGACTTCCCAATGTAAGATGGATTCTTTACACATAGAAGGTCAGACTTCCCAATGTAAGATGGATTCTTTACATATAGCAGATCAGACTTCCCAATGTAAGATGGATTCTTTACACATAGCAGATCAGACTTCCCAATGTAAGATGGAGTCTTTACACATAGCAGACCAGATTTCCCAATGTAAGACAGAGTCTTTACACATAGCAGATCAGACTTCCCAATGTAAGATGGAGTCTTTACACATAGCAGATCAGACTTCCCAATGTAGGATGGAGTCTTTACACATAGCAGATCAGACTTCCCAATGTAGGATGGAGTCTTTACACATAGCAGATCAGACTTCCCAATGTAAGATGGAGTCTTTACACATAGCAGATCAGACTTCCCAATGTAAGATGGAGTCTTTACACATAGCAGATCAGACTTCCCAATGTAAGATGGATTCTTTACACATAGCAGATCAGACTTCCCAATATAAGATGGGGTCTTTACACATAGCAGATCAGACTTCCCAATGTAAGATGGAGTCTTTACACATAGCAGATCAAACTTCCCAATGTAAGATGGATTCTTTACACATAGCAGATCAGACTTCCCAATGTAAGATGGATTCTGTTGCAATAACCACTGGCAGTGCATTCAGCAGTACAGGGTGAATGCTAGGCAGTTGACCTAAAAAATCTAAACAAATGTTTCATTTCACAAGGGTAAAAACATGCATAAAAATAAAATAAAATAAATACCCCAAGCAAAATGGATAGAGAACATACAAAGCAGAAATTTGAAGGTGATTCATGAATCAAAGAATCCGGGGTTATTAGCGGACATTGATACCTTCAAATCAAATTATGTAGCATCAGACAAATAATCTCAGAGCCTCAGTAACAACTATGGATGTGAAAAAGATGCACACAGATAAAATAGTCTGCAACACTGACAATGCTGTCAACAAAATGTTTTGCCTTCACTAACACAATGCACTATTCAGTGCCTAGTCCTACTAAGCAGTTACAGGCAAAAATGAGAAAAACTAAATCAAGACAGGAAATGTATGGTTCATCACCCATAAATCTTAATTAACATAACACATTGAGAATTCTGAATGAATAATATCTTAAATGTGAGTGCCACGAATAATTTCTGTCTAAATTTCTACCTGCAAAAGGACTCAGACTTTCTTTACCATAAATCATTAATCATTAATTTAACTCCATTGCAAGTCAACATTTTCCACTGACAAATACTTGAAAACTTGTTCTCAGTTTTTTGATATGTTCTACTTTTTAATCTCACAACAGTTCAATTTACTTATATTCTAGTCAGATATCACTTCCAGATCTTTTATCACCCTTCTCAGATCACGTTCTAAAGCAATATTTATAATTCATTAAATATTTTGCTAGTCTGAGAACCATTTTTGCTATGTTGGTTAGCAGTTTTCTTAAATTTAAAATAATACTTGGCAAGAAATGATATTGCTAACAGTGGCCATATGTTTTGGCATGATTCATAATTGCTCCCATGGGTAATATTAAAATCTTGCAGTCTTTTTAAAATAGATCCAGAAGACAAACATCATGTTTAAAAACATTGGAAAGCTTTAATTATTTTGCTAATTAATCCAATGTAGTGTTTTTTTTTGTTAAAATGTTGTTAATTTAAAAATGGTGGGAAAATAAATTCAATATCCCAACATTCTGGCATCTAAAAACTATTCAAAGTGAGATAAATCTTTCAAAATTCGGAACTGCCATTTTTATTTGCAGGGCTAACTTCTACTATAGTTCTTCCTTGTTAAAGTATTCCAGTTTGCTCATGGATATAGTCTATACACTATTCATATCCATATACACACAAACATATCGAAAAGATGAGACTATACCTATTAAACAAACATTAAGTATAAAAGAGAACAGAGCGCTTTATATAATCAACCTTGCTATAATATCTTTCAGAAAATTTTGGAACACTTTTACCCTTGCTCCTATATTTATGTTTTTAAAACTGAAAAAAACATGGTTTCAGTATTAGGATTACGTGGTTTATAAATGTTTTAAACGGGCTTGCTCTTACTGAGATTATGTACATCTCCTTATATAACGCTATCTGTGTTATAATTTGTTCTCCAACAGTTTCACAAGTTTCAGCCAGCTGAAGACTGAACTGGACAGAAGCTTCAGTTTATCAAAACACCTTTAAAAAGCATTTCTGTGTGCAGTGGTTTAAAAAGCATTTCTGTGTGCAGCAGCAAACCTCCCTGTACCATCATGTGGAGAGTGTATAGGGGCAAACCTCCCTGTACCACCATGTGGAGAGTGTGCAGGGGCAAATCTCCCTGTATCACCATGTGGAGATTGTGCATGGGGGGAAACCTCCCTGTACCATGATTTGGAGAGTGTGCAGGGGCAAACCTCCCTGTACCACCATGTGCAGAGTGTTCAGGGGCAAACCTCCCTGTACCACTATGTAAAGAATGTGCAGGGGCAAACCTTCCTGTACCACCATGTGGAGAGTGTGCAGGGGCAAACCTCCCAGTACCACCATTTGGACAGTGTGCAAGGGCAAACCTCCCTGTATCACCATGTGCAGAGTGCGCATGGGCAAACCTCCCTGTACCACCATGAGGACAGTGTGCAGGGGCAAACCTCCCTGAAGCACTATGTGGAGAGTGTGCAGGGGCAAACCTCCCTGTACCACCATGTAGAGAGTGTGCAGAGGCAAGCCTCCCTGTACCACCATGTGGAGAGTGTGCAGAGGCAAACCTCCCTGTACCACCATGTGGAGAGTGTGCAGAGGCAAACCTCCCTGTACCACCACGTGGAGAGTGTGCAGAGGCAAACCTCCCTGTACCACCACGTGGAGAGTGTGCAGGAGCAAATCTCCCTAAGCCACCACGTGGAGATTATGCAGGGGCAAACCTCTCTGTACCATGTGTCATCCTGACACCCACTTACTTCAATATGCCAACCTCATGATGACCATTACCAATCCACAACAGAATTTATAAACCTCTGCAACTAGACTGAAATGATCAAACCAGTCATAAATACCAATAAATGTGAGTCATGATGTTTACCTCACCCCACAAATAAATGATCCTTCCCACCCTCAAAATATAACAACTACAGAATAATCTTATTCTTAACATTAGAATCAAAAATATCATACTTGTATACCCTTTCAATTATTTAAAAAACACACAGACACAGTTTTTCGAAGAACGATGTCATGTTGCGACTAACCTGAATTACAAGCCTATTCACCAGCTGGTACCTGAAAGCAGACTGCAATAGGAAGGAATGTCTTTATTCCTAAACTGGACTATGACACACCACTTATTACATTACATTCAGCCTCAGCTAATTAGCTACTTCAAACAGCAGTAAATCAAATTTGTTGTTTTGCTCTTCTAGTAAATTCCACAACTGACTGTGATCTTTTGGAAAAATCCAAACGTCTACCGATCACGAGAAAGGACTGCTGGTATACTGCAAATTGGCTATTCAGCAGATCCTAAGCTGTGAAAGTTGCTGGTTTCTTCCATAAGGATACCACAGAGATCCATGCAGGGATGTCTCCTGTTTGGCATTTATCCAAGCCAGTATACGGGAAGTATATCTGACAAAGTTTGCTGATGACTGCAAGTTGAGCATTGTTATCCGCTCATCCACTGATACTAAACCATTCCTAAAATAGCTAAATTATGCACATCCCTGACAGGCTGAAAACAGTTTCAAGCTAAATGAAAAAAGTTCAGCATATCCACCTCATATGTTATAAATGGTACTCCTGTTTGGACAGATATGGTCATAAGAGACATGGGTACTTACACGGACATCTCTCTTTTATTTCATCATTATGTTTCCACCATAGTCAGGAACTCCTCCTATTTCATCCAGTTTCCAAGGGAATATCTTCAAGATGCAAAGACATCATCTTGCTACTAAATTCTTCCTGTATCAGACCCATCACTGACTCTAACATACCCTCTGGTAAATACACATCCAAGCACAGTGTTCATCTGAAAAGGTACCAAGAACACTAGAGGCATTAAATTCTTCACCTACCCAATAGATTAGAGCAACTCACCTTATATTCAGTAGCCAACAGCTGCTGCAAGGTACAGGTGTCTCACGTTTTGAGCCATGAAAGACCCAGTCCTAGTTGACCATGTTTTTCTTTGCAAAAACAATGGCTCAACAAACATCTGAACTAGGGACCTAAATTCACACTAATAAATAAACAAGAATCACTGAAGAGATAGATTCCTAACTCAATGCACTCCCAGCCTGCAGAATACATTTCCACTACAGGTCAAGTAAGGTACTATTTTATCTATCATTAAGGCTAGTCCTGACAGCTGGGGGAAGGATGCAAATTTACATCAGAGTTACCATGTGCAGCCCTGCTCAGTTTTGGACGTGAGCACTATTCAGTGCATGGAAGAGTGTAAAGAATGTTTAATTATGTTTTCATAAGGATCATATGGCTAGGCATCTCATAATCCCTGTGATTGCTTGCCTAGTACTGTTGCTATGTTCCTAAGGCAACCCTCTTACTAAAAACAATGCTTTAAAACTTACAGAACTCCACAACTAAGCAAAACTGAAATCAAACTTCTCATTCAAAACAGTAAATTTACTCCCTAAAATCAACTGTAATGATGCTATAATACTGAACAGACCTCACTTTGGTTTAATAGCAGACAAAAAGCCTTTTCCAAAACTGTGCCTGTCTTATGGGATGAAATACCACAAGACATCAGAAATTAATAAATGCAACTTGTAACACAAGGGTCTACTTTAAAAATGTGAATTACACAAATTCAAGCATAAACCTACCTAAACATCGAAAACTAATTGAAAAAAAAACATTTTGCACACTCACACCCTGTTACTTTAATATACTAACTCAGAGATCACACAACAGTGTGGGGAAAAAGGCAAACTCTAGTAACCCATTATTTGCAATCTCCCACATAAGAGTCACACCGCCACAACCTGATACCAGAATTTAAGTGAATGTAACAGAATATTCACTTACATGCATGCCACGTTACTTTAAAAAACAATTCCTGACACGGCCATTCACTTAAAATACATATCGAACAACAGCTAAACACATGTACTACTTTCCTGATATACTGCCACTACTACATTAAATGCAGATAAACAATGGATTACATCAATGAACTAAAATCAACGTAAAACATGCAACACAAATTTAGACCTTGTGTGTATTGAGCAAATTAATGGTTCCCTAAAACAAGGTTAATAACTGGAAAGCAGGCACGCAGATAAAAGGGACTTGATTCCTTCCTGTGGAAGTGAATCAGCCTTAACCCTTAATTCACACAAACAGCGAGCACCATGGTGCTTGTAATAACAAGGGTAAAATTTCTATTGGCAGCCAAGTACCAATAGTGTTATATCTGTGAAAACCAAAGTTGGCCCCAAACGAATGTTGCTGTAGTCAAAACAGTACATTGAAAAACGTTTTTGTTCCGATTCACAGGCTTAAATAGAACTATAAAGCACGTAAATAATAAATCATAGGCGAAAATTTATTCCAAAAATCACTAAAAATAAAAAATAATCCGAGGTTCTTCCAACAATAGATATATTTTTTTATTTTCATCTGGTAGGTGAGCGCATACAAATAAAGAAAAAAATAAAAGCTTAGATACAACAGTGCATTGTTTCTTATGTGTTTTTATACAGCATGAATATGTACCTTAAGTCAATTTGCATTTACTTTTGGATGTTTCCGAAACCATTTCATATCAAGGTAGAACCAGTTTGGTGTTTTTTTAAGACAAATCAGAACTTTATAATCAGTACTTAATAGGTAAATGTTTGATGGGGAAATTGACAATAAAAAATGCCACATATCATTTAGTCATTTCGTCATTAGTACTGCAAATGAACATTCTTATATATTTACAGATAAAATAAAATGCAATAATAATAAAAAAATAGAAAAATAACGTGTTCTGGGACTGTGGTCATGCGGCCTAGTGTGTGGGAGGGGAATGCAAATGTGGGAGAACTGGGATTGGGTAAATTGCGGAGGTTTGAAAAATGCCGGCCAATTATGAGGAGTAGGGAAGTAAATGGCAATGCGGGTGGTGCTAAGGTACCGAGGGGTTGTGGCAACCTGTCGATGAACCAATCAAGGATATGGGAATATCTGTGTAGGAGTAACTGGTCAATGGGAGAGAAGTTAGAGGTGTGGCTATGGCACAGTATGAGAGAGGGTGTGTGTAAAGGTATGATGTGTTGGTAATGAGTGATGATTGGTTTGCTGTGCGGGGGTCGGGAGGGGCTATTTGGGCACAAATGTAGATGATAGGAGTAGCTAGATAGAGGCTGTAATAGGTGAATAGCTGAGTAGTGCTGGCAAACAGGGGGAGAGCAGGTTCAATGGGGCATTTGTGTTCAAATGATGTGTGAGTGGTGATGTGGTGGTATCAGGGCGGGGTTATCTGGGTGCGAACACCAGTGATAGGGGTGGGGCATGTGGGTGGTAAGCAAGAGAGTGTGGGTGGAGTTAATAGTGGTATCAGGGGTGAGGTGACATGGGCACACTATACCCCCATTGGTTAGGAGGGATGGAAGTGGCTGGTGTGGCTACTGTGTCAGTTTTTGCAAACTGCAAATCCAAGTGTTACAGTTCATTTTATTTCTGAAGAGACATACCTCGTGGTGGGAAGCGCCGCTTGGTGCTAGTGTCACTGTGCAATGGACAAACCAATCAGTACAGAAAGTAAAACAGAAATAACTGGAGTGGCTAAAAAATGTGAATCATATATATAAAAAACATATATATAAAAACCCTCATAAACCCTAAAGTATTAGCGTTTCAGGATCGATACAAGAAAAATCAACCGGTCACCAAAATACTTTAAAATCCAGTCAAGTATGCCATAATAAATATGTAAAAAGTGGCTAGCATGCCTGTTGGCTGTCATATGGGATCCGAAAGTGAGAGAGACAGAATTGCCCAATTCGTAAGTCGCCGTGTGGGCATGAAAAATGTGGAACTTTAGAGTAAAGATTGGGGTTAGACTAAGGCTAATAAAGAAAATTCTTAGAGGCCAGTTATTTCAAAATGCATGCAGTGTATAAATAAGTAAACGAGTCTATAGTGAAAACGTGTTCTGGGGCAGGGTTCTGCCTTGAGGATGGAATTTAGCTTTAACTGTTTCAATTTAAAAATCAACCAAATCGGATTTAAGCGTGTGCCCTGAGGATGGACATGTCACAAGATAACAGTAAACTGTAAACCTTGGAAATGGTAATAATAAAAAATCTAATCGAGAATATCTGTTAAAAAAAGTTCTGATGATGAGAAGCCTAACTTGGTTCTTGTCCGTGTGTCTGTTTGACTATCTAATAAATTAGGCTACAATTTAACATCAAAATCATTGCTGAATTCATGTAACCAACCTTATTGAGTCACTTTGTCATGAGGAATTACTGAAATTAATTGAAATGAATGTTGTCTCATCTTTTCCTCTGAATTTTCTTCCTTCATCCATCTGCAAACATAATGACTCTGCAACCCCAAAGCAAGATGAGCCAAGAGTGGCCATGTTGTAAATCACCCTCATATGTTTCTCTTTCTTTCCTTTGTCTTTATTTTTTTCAATCAACTGCCTGAGCAGCTAACTTCTACACACACACACACACACACACACACACACACACACACACACACACACACACACACACACACACACACACGTAAATTAATTGAACAATGAAAGTTTGACTTCCAGTGTAAATATTGTTTCATTATTTTCCAGCTAATGCAACAATTTCATATTCATGTAATGTCTCCAGAATTTGTATGGTTGTTAATGTAACTAATGCATTTTCGTCTAACGTCTCTGAAACTTACATTCTTATTTCATACATGCCCCTGAAATTTTTGCAGCTGTTACGTATACTTGCTCCTTTTCAGTGACTGGTCATGGCTGAAAAGGGTCTGTTGAGAAGTCTGCTCAACCAGTTAAAAATAGAAAACTTGACAGACAGCGAATCAATCTTGTCCCTAGCATTAGCCTCCAATAAGCAGCCAGTTCCTTCTCCAGCTTCTTCCTCTCTATCTTCATGTTTGTGTGTTTGTTCACTTTCTCGACATTTTTCCCTGCCTTCTGTAACTTCCTTTCCATTCTCGTCCAGGCTCAGTCTCCCTAATAATGTCTGTTATGTACTTAAAAGATCTCTGCTCTTGTTCATGACCTCTCCTGCCAACCTATTTTTGACCTATGCCTTGCTGCTTCATGTCATTTTTCTACCCTTCTACTTATCTTGGCAGTTCCTCCCATTCACCTCTGGTATGCCTTATCTTTTGCCCCAAATGATATTGTACTCTTACTCAACCATATTGATCTTGCCCATTTTATGTCTTTTTGCCTTTTTCTAAAACTCTTAACAATGGCCCTGAGCAGTTCATTCCCATTGCTTGTTCCCTGCCTGTTTACCTCTAGATCACCAGTTTACATTCTCCCTTAGATCAGCTTGATTTACTACATATAATCATATATATCTGTCTTTCTTTTTCCATTTTACCCTTTTCCACTTTATACCCAGAGTGGTATGATCAATGTTAGCTAATGATTCTTTTAGCTAGACATTCTGACACCTCTCTCTCCTAGGACTAGGTCCAGAATAATATCCATCTGGTACAGTCTCATATCACCTGGCTCAATCACCTCATGTTCAAAGATCAGAAACACATCTCATTCCCTGTCTGCACTACAAATTATACAATCATACCATGTCCTGGCAAACTAAAACTCTTCAGATCCACAAAAAATATCACCTTTCCTCCTAGCAAATTCCTTCATTGTCTCCCATGGTCTCTTCCTCTTTCCTTGATATATCTTGTGCCAATGCATTGTATCAGTTCATCAGCATTCATTCTTTTTTTTAACCACTGTGACTCTTACCTGAGGATTTGCCCCAGCTAGGGCCTTAGCCAGTTGTTGTGGTTGCTGCCTTTCTTCTGTCTGATCTCACACTCAATACCCCCTTTATCTCTCCCTCTCTCTCTCTCTCTCTCTCTCTCTCTCTCTCTCTCTCTCTCTGTCATTGGTCCATACTGTGATGCTAGCAATATTGACTTGATCTTGAATCAGTCCTTGCAAATTCACCATCTTCCTAGATGTCTTGCCCTACATAGTAACACTGCCCAGCCATGCTTCAAGTAACCCTTGTTTGTTCTTCTCTGCTGGGTTCTTCTTCCTCTTCTTTCTTTCCTTCAGTCAGCTGCCTGAGTAGCTATCCCCCTTTTTTCCTTTTGTCCTTGACCTCCCCTTCCATATTTGTTTAAAGATATGACTGTGGAGCTGTACCTTTTCAACCCAGCACTAAGCACTGCTGTCCCTTCTGGGTCATGATGGAATCTGTCGGTGGCACAAAGCTGGTCTCGCTACTAGTCCACCCCATTAGTGTATTAATCCTAAGCCCTTGTTCAGTGC